>NC_137870.1:29121179-29128679 GCF_963924005.1 Protomyctophum bolini | reverse complement strand
CAGAGCTCTGTGAGGTACACCAGAGTGAGGTGTAAGCAGAGCTCTGTGAGGTACACCAGAGTGAGGTGTAAGCAGAGCTCTGTGAGGTACACCAGAGTGAGGTGTAAGCATGCAGAGCATGGCAGAAACGATGAACCCGGAAGCAGCGGGACAAAAATCTGATATCTCCATAATAATTTTGAGTTGTAGTCTTGTTAGTTTGTGTTTACATTGCGCTGTGGCACAGCTTCAATATGTCATAAGTCTTGCGTTGATCCCGCCTCTAGCGGCCCCATACAGCCGCATATCACTCCAGCCAGAATTGGTAAAGTAAAATAGATATCCGATGTATCAGATGTAAATTCATTTCACGATGTACAAACTGTCTTAAAGGGGAAGTACCACCCCTGCCTGTCTTAAAGAAGTACCGTACTTTTTCCTCTCTTGCATTCTCACACTTAAACTCTCTCTCCCTGCTCTCACTCTCTCTCTTCGTAACCCCCCCCCCCCCCCCCTCTCTCTCTCTCTCTCTCTCTCTCTCTCTCTCTCCGTATCCCCCCCCTCTCTCTCAGTTCACCACATCCGTCCATCCATCATTAAGCAGTAAAAACAACAGTGTGTTTAGTTAAGTTGTATATCCTGTGTGTGTTCTGTTATCTGGACTCCACACACAACCCTGACATACAGGTGAACACACACTGACCAGGAAATACTGATAATACGGTGCGTGCGTGCGTGCGTGCGTGCGTGCGTGCGTGCGTACGCATGCATGCATGCATGCATGCTAGGGGCAGGGCCAGAGCGTCACACAACATGGCATGTTGCTTCCATAAACTTGCGTTTTTTACTTTGGCATCTTTTCTACAAAAAAATCGTTGGAACTTCAAACTCCATAAAGTTGCATTGCAGTTGATTATTTCTCTAGGTACAAACATATTGATGAAGATTACAAAGATCACCATGTCAGTTTAGAGACATGGCTAATACAGTATAAATTGCCCATTGCCTTGCATTGCCTCACTGGCAAATGGAAATCTCCAGCCAACAGAGACGATATACTGCAATAGGGTCTTGTTGTCTCTACAAGAAACCTACCTACTTGTTGAGGATCTATGCATCTAAAATAATCTTTATTTTATTATGTTTTTCAATAGAATCTCTAATACACCAACATACTGTACATTGTTCAGGTGAAGCAGTTTTGTTTCTCGTGAATATCTAGTATTTAAAGATAGCTAAGCTATGTCCATACAGATAATGGGAACAACAACTCCGGACAGTGCCTCCCACAGGACCCACACACAACTCTACCCAAATACCCACAAGTGGTCAGCAGCACATCATTGATCAACATGAGAGCATTTTAAAAGCAGATACTGTACATTCCTCATCAGCTCTGCATGCATGTGGCTCTGCAACGATCAATATATAAAAAAAACAAATCATCCAAATATTGAATTTATATTAGAATAGAATCCTGACCAACAGCTTGTATTAGTTACGTTTAGTTTCCGTGCCCCCCTGAGGGTAGTGTTTTGTTTGTCTGTTGTTGTTCTGTGCAACCTTATGTGAAAATGGCTTTATGGAATGACAAGATACTTTCAGGAAAGCTGGGCAAACTTAACTACCTATTATGTAAAAAAAATAATTATATATATATATTCTTTTCTTATAAAGCCCTATATATGATATGATCATGCCTGAGGTGACCAACCAACCAACCAACTGACGGGAAATGCACGATTTCATAGTAAATGCAACCTACCGTCACAACAATAATCTTATATATTTGTGTAGATGAGATTGTATGTTTTGGTGTGTGTGTATAATCTCGATCTGTGAACTAAATTACGTTTCTGTTTCCTTCTGTCTGTCTGTCTAACTGTCTGTCTGTCCAGTCTTGTGTCCTATGTTGTGTAAGAATGGAGGTGTCTGTATCCAGAAGGACAGATGTCTCTGTCCTCCAAATTTCACCGGAAAGTTTTGTCACATCCCAGCCACACCCTCGCTTTCCTCGACCAATGAGATCGTCAAGCCACCGTCGGCCCCCTCCAGTGTCTCTGAGGCAGCAAATCAGGAGCTGACCCAGTCAGAGTACCTGGTTCCCCTCCAGAGGAAGCAACCAATCAGAGAGAACCAAGAAGCTGGACAGCCAGGAGGTGAGTAGCCTCGGTCCCAGGCTTACTTATCTGCGAAAAGAAAAGCCTGGTCACAACGTAAGGCAGAGAAGCTATCGGCCGATGTATTTCCCCCGGATACGATATTTTCCCGACCAATCACAACACTTGTTTCATTCGCGGTGAATGTACACTGATTTGTAAAGCCCAAGGAAAACGTCATTTCCTTGGGCGATACTTCCGCTAAAAGTGAGAAGAGAGGAAAGGCTGGAATAGACTATATTCACATGGCAGCTATGTTGCGCTTTCTCTATGCAAAATGCATGGGAAAAGCATATATCACACTGTATTTCTATCAGAAATGCATTAATCAGATGGTATTTCTGTCAGAAAGACACCACTCAAAGTGAGGGAAGCCCTGCCCCTATATGTATGTCAGAGGCCGTTGAAGGCTTGAACGCTGCGGAAAAAGCAGGGTGGCAAAGGGGTGGCATTTCATTAAGGCCGCCATAGGACTAATTAATAAGTTCGATGTAATTCACGCCAGGATTTCCCCCCGTTCAACACATTTTTTTAAGAGCCAAAACCTGCGACCAGACAAAATTAATTGTATATGTATAATTAATGTATAATTATAATGTTAGGCTACTTCAACTGTGTGTGTGGTGAACCGGACCGGATGTTGATCTCCTGCTCGATGATGAGAAAGCCTCATCGCGAGGCAATGGCAGCGTGTTGAATTCATGGCAAGATGGCCACCGTGTGAATATAATCTATGGTCCTCCTCTTTAAGTAAAGCCGACAACGTTCATTTGATGTGTGAAGCTGTGAACTTTGCAAGGTTTCCGTGTCATGTTTGAAATATAAAGACAGGCAGCACAAAGGATACCTCTGTAGGGCTGTCAGGACTCAGGACCCAGCTGTGTGTGCAAGAAAGCTCAAAGTTCATCTTGTAGAGCTGGGACATGAAATGTTCATTCATTCATGAGAAGATAATAATGAAGGGTTTGTATGGTCTCTACTCTTCTCTTTTCTTCTGTCTCCTATCCTTGCTTGCCACTCTTCTCATCTCTGCCTTCCCCTTTCATCTTCTCTTCTCTTCTCTTCTCTTCTCTTCTCTTCTCTTCTCTTCTCTTCTCTTCTCTTCTCTTCTCTTCTCTTCTCTTCTCTTCTCTTCTCTTCTCTTCTCTTCTCTTCTCTTCTCTTCTCTTCTCTTCTCTTCTCTTCTCTTCTCTTCTCTTCTCTTCTCTTCTCTTCTCTTCTCTTCTCTTCTCTTCTCTATACAGTAAGTCAGTCAGTTCTCACTGCAGTTTGCACAACATTGGTCTCACTGGCTTTCTCTCCACATCTCTTACTCTCTTCTTTATATGTATCTCCAGTTCACCACCCCCCCCTTTGGCTTGTTCTGCTCTGTAATAGTGACTCAGTCCATCAGAATGTTTCACTACAACAACATCACAACATGGACTGTTCTCTGACCCAGAGATGGGATTGATTGGGATTCTGGTGGGATTTGTGTGTGTGTGTGTGTGTGTGTGTGTGTGTGTGTGTGTGTGTGTGTGTGTGTGTGTGTGTGTGTGTGTGTGTGTGTGTGCGCTTGTGCGTGTGTGCGGGGCCTGCTGCATTGTCTCTCTCCAGCTCCGAGCTCCATGGTGAAGGTGAGAGTGCAGCACCCCCCAGAGGCCAGTGTTAAAATTCACCAGGTCTTAAAGGTACACTCACCCACTTTCTAAAGACACTCACTTTGTAGACTTTTTTGCACCTCCAGTAACTCCATTTTGTGTAGGAACTGTGATTCCCAGAGTTCAGTTCAAATCTAATATTATACAAAAAGTATATAGTAGGTGAGCAGAGCACCTTTTGTAACATTAACACTTTCATCAGTATTTAGCTTTAAGACGATGTGTCTTAAAAAAAGAATCGCAATGCATTGCTGAATCGATCATTTTTGCCGCCACTACTGACAAGACAACACCGGAAGAGCCTAAGTGACCCAACCTAAGTGATCATGTGTGTCTGTGCACACAACGTCCTCCTCTAGGTGAGCAGATACAGCCCAACCCTGCGCGCGCACACCACCAGCAGCGCACACACACAGTCTGCAGGCGCTCCGGCCCCGGCGGGACATCATGGGGTCCAAGCCCAGACTGTCAGAGGAGACGGAACATATACACAACACTCTGGCTTTAAATACTGCTTCAGAGAGGTGAAGGATGGACAGGTGAGTCACAGTCATACGCACACAAGTGGTTCTTTTTTATTTCAAGCACCCCCAGCTTTAATGAATTAGGCTTTGGCACATTTGATACCATTTTGTCCTCTCTGGGACCACAATTTATTCGGTTCATGTTCCTGTAGCTTCATTTTATTGGCTTGGCAGCAGAATGAGGCACTCAAACAAAGCAATGGGAAACCGGAACAGGAAATGGGTATACCACCTTCGGGAAACTGGGACTACAGTTATGCACAGAGCGGTAGTAGTTAAGTTGATTTAGCATGCTTTAACTAGCGTAGCTTAAGCACAGTTTAGCTCAGTTTAGTGTAGCCTGGTTTGGTTTAGCTTAGCTTGTGGGCAAAGCCGCAAAGGTCCCTACTAGATTATTTAATAACATTTTGAGGTACTTTACTCAAGGTCAAAGGTCACAAAAAAGGTTCAAATCGTTTTTGGGCCATACCTATGTCAAACATTGTCCAATTTACTTCAACAAAACGATATGTTTAAGATTCTATGTAACGGAACAAAACTAAAAATAGAATGTTTGTTTGTAAAATCAGAGGAGGAAGGAAGGCACTGGAGCAAACTGTAAAATCAGAGGAGGAAGGAAGGCACTGGAGAAAACTGTAAAATCACAGGAGGAAGGAAGGCACTGGAGAAAACTGTATAACTATAACTATATCTTCGTCAGGTCGTGACCTGACAAAGACGTTATAGTTACATCGTCCTTTAGGGCGAGGTCACTTCTTGAGTGTACAGGGTACAGCCAGGGCGTGAGTGTACAGGGTAACAGGGTACATGCTGTGTCTTGAGTGTACAGGGTGTGATGAGGTCAGATCAAGATATGGAATGTCAGAACAGGTCAGCTCCATATATGGAGATATAAGGGTGGCAGCGGGGGCAGTGTTTTGAATGTACAGGGCGTTCCCTGGCCAGGGTACATGGCCATATATAGCGTGTCTTGGAGACGTGACTAGACGTGATATCACAATGCGTGACCATATACGGGGACATTCCCGTATATGGGGATTGTGAGTGACAGATTGAGTGACGATTGTGAGTGACATGACGTGACAAAACGCAAGGTTCATAATTACACAAATATAATATATTTGATATTTTATGTTTTGGTGTGTGTGTGTGTGTGTGTGTGTGTGTGTGTGTGTGCAGTGTGGTTCTCCTCTTCCAGGTCTGAGGTCTAAGGAGACCTGTTGTCGAGGAATTGGGAAGGCTTGGGGAATCAACGAGTGTGTGCTCTGTCCACCTAACTCTGGTATGTGCACACACACACACACACACACACACACACACACACACACACACACACACACGCACACACACACACACACACACACACACACAAACACACAAACACACACAAACACACAAACAGGTATGCACAAACACTCATCATCCCTCCCTCTTTTTCTGTTCTGTCTCTCCCCCTCTGCTCTCCCCTCTCTGTAAGGAGGCAGATGTGTTCTGTTCTGAGAACTTTATGACTGGAATATTCTAGAATTATTCCACCAGGACACACTTATATAACTATCTGACATTATCTCTCTCTCTCACTCACACAGGCAGACGCACGCGCGTACGCACACCCGCACGCGCACCCGCACCCGCACGCGCACACACACACACACACACACACACACACACACACACACACACACACACACACACACACACACACACACACACACACACACACACACATTATCAGTGTACTGATGTTGCCATGTTCATGTTTTCAAACCTGACTAACTGTAGAAGAATGTTCTTCTGTGGGACTTGGTACACACACAACACACAATGATTGGACCATGGTTAACATGGTAACTCACTCTTTTTTGGCATCTGCCTGTGTCTCCAGATATTACATCATGGATACATAACTGTATTATAACAACACAAGCCACCCTGGAAGACAGGCAGGCAGGCAGGCAGGCAGGCAGGCAAACAGACAGACAGGCAGTCAGACAGACAGACAGACAGACAGACAGACAGAAGGAAATAAAGACATTATCCTTGGTGGGTGGGGCAATCACCATCTCTTCCTTTGACCTGATGACAGTAATAGGTGAATTTTCAGTCCTTTCTTAAAGGAAACCAGTGATTTTCTTGTTTTGAGGGAAGGGGGCAAGGCATTCCACACCTGAGTGGCAGTGCTGTGGAAGGTGAATTTACCCATATTTGTTCTAAAAGTGGGTGGCACCAGATCATTATTCACGCTCCCTCTAGTTTTGTGGCTATGGGACTTGCTCACCTTTTTTAGGCAATCAGTTCAGCTGTCAATGCTATCAAAAAGTGTTACAAAAAGATGGATCATGGGCCCTAGAACTAGAAGAAGTTGGATTAGTTTGTTTTGGGATGTCTGGAGCTTAGTTTGTTGTGCCATTGAGATGTTAGAGAACCAGGAGGTGCAAGCATAGTCAAACAAGGGCTGAATAAGAGCTCCAGCTAATGTCCTGAGAGCCCTCTTGTTAACAAAGGAGGAGATTCTGCCCATTTACTCTTTTAATCGCGTGCGTTTGTGTTATGTGTGTTCATGTGTGTGTGTTGATGTTCAGATTTCATTGTATCCTATAGTTTAATCCTTTATGTGGGAAAACAGAGTTGTATGAAATCGGATTTGTTTTAATTGAACGTCTGGTGTCAGTGTTTGTGGTGGATGGGAATGTTTTGACTGAGGAGTTGACCTGCTGACTGGTGGACATGTATTCCACTACTCATGTTGAACAGTAGACTATTGTTTACCAGTAGATGTGTTTATCAGTATAGACCTGCTGATTACACTGGCAGTCAGGTTATCCAAAGGCTGGCCTATAGCTAATGCAGCCAAGCATGAGGTTAAATACAGAGGCAATGATGAATCCCTATTGGCAAAGACGAGAAAAAACCTATTTATCAAAACTTTAATTGCATAAGTATATTAACATTTATGACAACAAGGAACTTCTCGGATGGCCCTGTTGGGATTCCCCAACAGCGTGGGGAGGAAGTTGGCTGATAACACAGCAGATGCTTCTGGCAGGCCTCAGCTTTGTTGGAACACAGCCATCCTGTGAACCGTAGAAGGTCACTGTTTTACACTCTGTGTTGTGGTTCCTTTGGATAAACTCCAGAGTCTCAACAGCCAAGAATGTTAACAAACCACACACACATGCATGCACGCACGCACGCACA
>NC_137870.1:29011179-29118679 GCF_963924005.1 Protomyctophum bolini | reverse complement strand
AGTTACAGTTGTTGCACAGAAGAAGTCATTTTACATGAAAAGTAATGCTACTTAGTAGTTAAATTAAAATTAGTTAAATAAATTTGTGTTGAAAATATCGTGAAAAATCGTATGGTGAACCTCATATCGTGATACGTATTGATTGAGTTGAGTGTATCGTTACATGCTTAATGTATTCACAACGCACACATACACATGAAAGCCTCCAAGGGCTCTGGAATGTTGCAATGCTGCCGTCTTCTTCTCAGCCGCCGGCTTGGGAATAGAAATGGGAATAATGTTGTGGGTCATTTGTTTGTTTGTCTGTTTGTTCTTTGCCCTAATAATCCATTCTAGCATAGTATCCATTTGTTTTCCATGTCAAATACAAATTATATAAGTCAATACATCTGTGGGATCCATAGTTTAACTTTTGGTCAATAGAATGAAAACCATGTGGAACATTTTATCATATTGAAGGTGAATGTAGGTCTATTCTTTAGTTTAGTTGAAAGTAAATTCTTGATTCTGTTAAAGGCCAGTCTTTCTCCCACAAAAATGAGGGAAACTCTTTATTACACTGAAAGTCACTGGAACTCTTAGTTGTACATCAGAATGCTACTTTCGTGCGAGTGTGTGTGTGTGTGTGTGTGTGTGTGTGTGTGTGTGTACTGGACTCTTGCTTGTGTATGTTGGAGGTGCTCTGCTATGAGTACTTCTATTTTATGGGCTTAAATGTGCTTATATTTGACCCTGTCAGATGGCATGAGAGGCTGTTTGCTTGTGGATGTTGTGTATACTCCTATACAACGATATATGTTCAGACCGACTGCGATGCATGTCTGTCTTGGGGAGTCTTGTGTCTATGAATTCTCGTCCGTATCAGGGTCTCATCCGTGCTTGTGTTTGTGCAGTGCTGTTGCCTTCTGGTTGTCTCATGTAATGTCTGAAATCTCAAAGAGCTTTCTGATTGTATTTTCCATGTACAGATGAAATCGTTTGGTGCTGCTGACAAGCTTTCCACCTTCCTTGTATAACAATTTTGAGGTGCCATTTGATTTTCTAAGCTTTTCTGATTGATTTGTCATTTGTTTGTATATGGTATTGCTGATGTTTGTGTGTGCTGACTGGGGCTGGCATGTACTGACTGCATGAAGGGCCTGAATTGTCCTTTTTGCTCCAAGTCTCCCGTTGGACTTCATGGAAACACTAGCAAAGTTAAGCGCTGTATGACTCCTTTCCTCTCCTTTCCTTTCCTCCAGCTCATAGCGTGATCTCAGAGGAGAAGAGTCAGTGTTTCAGGGTGCTGGGGGCAGGGCTCGGGCCCTCCTCCTGTTCCCTGCCCATCCTGAGGAACATCACCAAACAGATCTGCTGTTGTAGCCGTGTGGGGAAAGCCTGGGGGCAGCAGTGCCAGAGATGTCCTTACTTTGGATCAGGTAGGATACGATTAAGTCGCGAGTAGAACCGACCAAAGTAGAGAGTAGACAATATTAGAAAAGGGTAAAACATAACAGAATACAGTTCTATTAAACTTAATTAAAACTCTACTTTGTATACAAGCTGAAGAAGGCTTGATGCCGAAACGCGTCTGCGTTTGCTATGTTTGTCCATGCATAAAAGTAGCAGAAGTACTTCGGAGTGCTGGCTATTTCTTTCGTACTGTGAATCTTTGTGAGCATCTGATTACATATATCTGGCTGCATTGAAGTGTATGATTCAACTTTTCATGGTTTATATTGTTTATAATTGTTTTAAGACCTGCACTGGCTGGGAACAGAATCACTGGTTTAAAAAAGTTCTAGTATAAAAACAATCATGATATGGAATCGCAACAATCGGATCGGGAGGTACTGTAAATGTCCCACCCCACAGAGGTCACATGAGGCACAAGATCATGTACCTGGAAAAATCATGTTTCTGCAACAAACAGTGGCATGTGTGGCACCCCTATGGGTGTAAGTGAAGTTGCTTTTGGCTCTCTGTTGTTTATGGAGTTCCTAATGTTTCTCTGCATCCCCCCCCCCCTCCTCCGTCCCCCCTCTGTCTGTCTTTCTGTCTGTTATAGTTGCGTTCAAGGAGATCTGTCCAGCAGGCCCAGGTTACCACTACTCAGCCTCAGCTCTCCAGTTCACTCAGAGATTGGCTCAGCAGTTAGCCACCCGAGGGCCTCCTCTAGTCGTCACAGGAAACCAGGGTCAACATGGCAACCAGGCTAACCAGGGTACCAGTCAGACTTCTATAGTTCTAATAGATGCTCAATCATTTGGTTCATAAATGCTTTCATTTATTCAGTCATCATTCTTCCTGTCATTGCTAGGTTCCTCTATTCAGACCAGCAGCAGTGGAACAACCAGACCTCATAAGCCCTCTACCAACTCTGGTTCAACTGGTAATAGCGGTACTGTTCCCAGCTCTGGTTCAACTGGCACCAGCGGTTCTGTTCCCAGCTACGGTTCAACTAGTGGTTCAACTGGAGCCAGCGGTTCTGTTCCCAGCCGCGGTTCAACTAGTGGTTCAACTGGAGCCAGTGGTTCTGTTCCCAGCCGCGGTTCAACTAGTAGTTCAACTGGCACCAGTGGTTCTGTTCCCAGCCGCGGTTCAACTAGTGGTTCAATTGCTAACAGTGGTTCTGTTCCCAGCCGCGGTTCAACTAGTAGTTCAATTGCTAACAGTGGTTCTGTTCCCAGCCGTGGTTCAACTAGTGGTTCAACTAGTGGTTCAATTGCTAACAGTGGTTCTGTTCCCAGCCGCGGTTCAACTAGTGGTTCAACTAGTGGTTCAATTGCTAACAGTGGTTCTGTTCCCAGCCGTGGTTCAACTAGTGGTTCAACTAGTAGTTCAATTGCTAACAGTGGTTCTGTTCCCAGCCGTGGTTCAACTAGTGGTTCAACTAGTGGTTCAATTGCTAACAGTGGTTCTGTTCCCAGCCGTGGTTCAACTAGTGGTTCAATTGCTAACAGCGGTTCTGTTCCCAGCCGCGGTTCAACTAGTGGTTCAACTACTAGTTCAATTGCTAACAGTGGTTCTGTTCCCAGCCGCGGTTCAACTAGTGGTTCAATTGCTAACAGTGGTTCTGTTCCCAGCCACGGTTCAACTAGTGGTTCAACTAGAAGTTCAATTGCTAACAGTGGTTCTGTTCCCAGCCGCGGTTCAACTAGTAGTTCAATTGCTAACAGCGGTTCTGTTCCCAGCCGCGGTTCAACTAGTGGTTCAATTGCTAACAGTGGTTCTGTTCCCAGTCGTAGTTCAACTAGTAGTTCAACTAGTGGTTCAACTGGAACCAGTGGTTCCGTTTCCAGCCGTGGCTCAACTAGTGCTACAACTGGTACCAGTGCAGGCTCTACTGGTAGCTCGCTGTCAACCTGGGCCAAGCCTCACTCACCGCCAGTCTCTGGGTCGCTGCCCGCTAGGCCTCAGCAGCCAGGGAGTGGAAGTGCTGTTCCAACCCAGAGTAAGGTCCTGACCCCAGGCAGGGGAGTGGAGCAGCAGGTTCCCCAACAGACCAAGCCTGGAAGCGAAGGGGGGTCCACAACCAAGGTCAAAGCAGAGAGCGGAGGTTCAACAACGTCACAGCTGAGACCTCAGTCTCCGTCCACTGGAAGTCACGGTAAATAACTGGAGAAAAGCTTCAGGCTAGCTCTCGGATACTGAGAGCTGAGAGCTTTATTTATTTATTCACTCATTCACTCATTCATTCATTAATTAATTCATTCATTCATTTCACTTAGCTTCTCAGTTTGGTAATCCTCCTATGTGAAAGGGGTGGTCTCCGACAGCCAGGTGCCGAGGATTCTGATTCTGTGTGCAGTGCAGTGCAAATAATCGTTATTGTATTGTTTTGCAATGCAAATAATCAATTGTATCAATACTAAGTACTTTACTTCGTTTAGCAATATTAATTAAGAAAAAAGAAAGAAAGAGTTCATGTCAATGTGCGAGTGTGTCCATATACTGTAGGTATGTTCAAATATTACAATGTCCATGTATTTGCCAGAGAATCACTGTTTACTTATCCATCCATAATAATACTTTTTTCCTTTAAAAATACCCTTTTTGCTAAATAATTACTGTATCGATTTTAAATCATTGAATGGTATCGTATCGCCATGCATTAACCAATATCATCCATGTATCATACCGTCAACCATGTATCCAATCGCTGTTAAAATGTATCGTTACACTCTTAGCCTGTGGGCGAGGCGGGACAGAGCCTTCCAAGACACTTCCCATACTCTGATTGGTTTAGCACTATCCAATCAGCAGTGACGTGCCTATAAGTAACGGGTGACATTGCAGGCTCAAATGGAATACGGCCAAACTGAGAAGAAAATTAAAAAATCTAAAATAAGTCAGTTGAACGGAGTCTGGATCCCAGGCTAACTGAGACAAGAGTGATCATATATTTTATTCCAGTTATATTGAGATTGAGTTTAACCATTTCATTATGGAGGAAACAAAGGAGGCTTTCCTGAGAAGGACCTTTTTATTATTATAATTCTTGCAACCACTACAGCAAGTGGAAGGTTATTATTTGTAATACTGTAGTGTACAGTATGACTTGACTTGATCTTCTAAATGACACTTTGAATGTAAAGGCACACATTTCAGAAGAGTGCTAATCTTTTGTGTTTCAGAAAAGTAATTTCTGCCCAGAATATCAATGTTTAAATTATATTTTAGAGAATATGGAAGCTTATTTCTACGGAGCCCCTGAATGGCCATGCATTCAAAATATATTTTATCTTGTACGTACAAGATAATATCTTGTATGGACAAGATAATATCTTGTACGGACGAGATATTATCTTGTACGGACAAGATCAAATATATTTTGAATGCATGGCCATTCAGGGGCTCCGTAGATTTCCGCTAATGTGATGAAAACAAGCCATGTAAGAGTAATCATTAGAATGATAAACTTTAGTACTTAGTATCTCAAAGTAATGATATCTCCAAATAATTACATGGAAAAACATGAGGAACTTAATTTTCTCATGTATCTTTTTTTTGCCAATAATAAACCATTATTTTGATAATATCTCATTCTTTTGAGATGCTAAATCCTTGTGTAGAAATGGCTTCCATTAGAGAAAAGATATGTTGTAATATGTAACTTCACTACCTTGTTGATAAAAGCGGGTTGACATGTTTTACATCTATAAGCCTGAGGGCTGTTTTCAGCGCCTTTCACGATAGAATGATAGGATTCAGTCTTGTAATATCGCACCCATCTCCATGGTTGTACCAAACAGCAGGCAGGGTCTCCGCCACTGTTGCCCAGCCCGACCCTTCGGCAGGTAGAGGGGACTCTCTCCCTGCCCAACCCCAGCCAGGTAGAGGGGACTCTCTCCCTGCCCAACCCCAGCCAGGTAGAGGGGACTCTCTCCCTGCCCAACCCCAGCCAGGTAGAGGGGACTCTCTCCCTGCCCAACCCCAGCCAGACAACCCTGTCTCTGGGTCACGGCTCCACGGGTCCCTCCCCTCCAGCCAGAACAGAGCTGCTGTCCCACCTACAACTCGGCCTCCCAGAACACAGACAGGTTGGTTCATCTACTGTCTGCATCTGTGCCCATACAACCCTGTCTATCTGCCTTTTAATCTCTGTCTGTCTCTGTCTGTCTGTCTGTCTGTCCCATTCCAGCCATCCCTACCAGACGCCCACCTGTTGACAGACAGTCTCCTCCAATCAGACCAGCTCAACCCCTCCCATCTCTTGTTACACCCGGCCCACAGAGGCCTGCAGGTATGGTGATCAATCATCACTGATGGTACCAGTTAGCAAGATATCACTGAAACAAATTCATAGATAGAGTAGATGTGTTTCTGAAAACATTTATTGAATTGATTTGATATATGTATTTAATAATTTACCCAACAAATTCACAATAATGGTAAATGTGTTACAGTGTTACACCAAGAGGTTATATGAATCTTAAAATTCCGAAGTAAATTACACGAATCCCCAACAGCCAGCAGTCCTATCATGTTCCTTCACCGGTTTGAAACATTAAAACATGCACAGCTGCTCTCCCTATTGTATCAGAACAAGAATAAAAAATATGACAAAAAGTGATTTGTTATCACTAATGCCTGGCCAGACACCTTTCCCAGAAATCCAGTGCATGTGAATGCCTGGAGCACTGGGGATTTCCAACTTCCAAAAATGTCCCTAAGCTAAGCAGGCAACACATGAGGTGAAGCAGTAAAACACGTACCATACTGACTACAACGCTGGGTTGGGTGCCAGCACTGGGCAGTGGGCAAGTTGCATACATCATCACGTTGTGTTCTTGTTCCATTGCATTGCATTGCAGATTTCCATAACTGCATTTAAGGTTAAATGTGAACACTATAGGGGGTGGCAATTGCCATTCCCTGATGACGCAAATGACGCCCCTGTAAAGAAGTCACACAGTCACATCGGTTTTACTCTTTTGACCTTTTCTGTAGTCAGCTGTCTCCAGTTCCAGCTTTCAGCAAACTAAATAACAAAGAACAAATATGTGACAGCTGTGACAACATACAGTATTTGAACATATCACTGAACACAACAGATGAGTGGGTGAACTCAAACATTGACAGACATGAACTAATTGTATACACTTGCCAAAGGTCAGCAGTTACACAAAGGGTCAAAGTTGAAAAAGGTTGTAACTGTGGGCATGCCAGGCAGCAAGTATCGCCCTAGGTAGCATCAATGCTCAGTCGGAGGTGGACACTCTGGCATAGCCAGCATTCGGGATGGAGCTCGATAACCGATACCCGATAAAATCCGATAACAAGCTTATTGAGTACCCGTTATCAATAGGTTTTGGGCTTATCAAGCCTGTTATCGAGCATAGCGGCCCGTGACGTCATGTTCAAACAATCATGGCAAGAGGCGATCAAGAAATAAATGTAATCATCCATGCTGGCACAAACATGTCGGTTGGTAAAAGTGTATTCATACCTACCAACCAGCGCTGCCAGGGTAAACAAAATAACACTTTATAATAACAAGTTTAACAGATGCTTTAATATTATTTTATTGGTAAAAAGGTCAATTGCCTGTTAGAAATGTACTGTATACAGTACACAGTGTGCTGGCCCAGCACACTGTGGTTTTCATGCTAATCATGTGTTCCTAGCTCTATAAGGGAGGCAGACAATGGGCCTGCGTGTCTGTTGTTGTAGGACAACAGGGGAGAGACGCAATTTTGTGGCTCCATTATGACATTTCAGAGAGGTCTATAAAAATGTAATTATGTTGAAGTTCACCTCCACAAATACAGTAGTTTTACTTTAGATGTAGGCCTACGGTAGACCTAGCTAAAAAACAAAACATACATTCTAAAACCTCTATCAGAAATGGCTGGCAGAAGGTTTTGAGGAGGGGCTTTTAAACATGCCGTATGATGTCACTTTACCCCAGCATAGTGACAAACAGCTTTGCCTCTTTCTGTGTGCATTATTATGACCACCTTGTCACCATGTTTGTTGTCAGAAGACTTTTGACTCTGACCTGCCCTCTAGTGGGCATAATATCCATATTTCCTCAGCTACAAGCTGATTTGTGTTTTGAGTGAATGATAGATAAGCATGTGGACATTCCAAACCTGCATTCAGCTAATTGTTGGCCAAAATCTGATTTGTGCAGCCCTTTTCTCATGCTGAGAGAATACTGTATATTTAGCCTACTACAAAATAGTTATTATTAATTTGTCATTTCTTGTACTGTATGTGCACTGCTAATGTGTATGTGTGTGTGTGTGTGTGTGTGTGTGTGTGTGTGTGTGTATGTGCAGCAGTGCAGACTGTGTGCGAGAGCAGGCCAGGTGTGTGTGGGCGTGGTCGCTGTGTGGACCAGCCTGCAGGGCGTTACACCTGTGTGTGTGACCATGGTTACCAAGTTAATGCTCAGCAGAACTACTGTCAAGGTAGAACACACACACACGCGCGCGCGCGCGCACACACACACACACACACACACACACACACACACACACACACACACACACACACACACACACACACACACACACACACACACACACACTTTCATATTGTATTGTAGTGTTTCGCACAACAAGCTGGAATCGAACCCAGGTCTGCAGCTCAGTAGACCAACAGGCAACCCACTGCTCCAATAGAGCTAGCTCCATCGGTGGACCAAGTTACAGAATGTTCTCTCGCAAGGTTGCAACAATATACACTTATACAGTGTGTGTGTGTGTGTGTGTGTGTGCGTGTGCGTGTGTGGGTAGATATGAACGAGTGTGTCCAGTCTCCAGGTGTGTGTCCATTGGGCGAGTGTGTGAACACGGTGGGGAGTTACTGGTGTGTGTGTCCCAGTGGATACACCAGTAGCACGCAGAGGACACGCTGTCAAGGTCAGAACTACAGCAGAACCATCAATCATACGTCTCAAATAATTAATCAGTCAAATCCATCAGTTGATACATTGATGACTCAATCATTGGTGTCCTGTCTTCAGACATTGACGAGTGTCTCCAGACTACCTGTAGCAATGGCCGCTGTGACAACACTCCTGGCAGCTATAAATGCGTCTGTCACCCTGGTTACAAGCTGGAGGATAACACCTGTACAGGTGAGAGGGTTAGATTATCTATTATGTATTTATTTAACCATTTAAAACAGTTAAGTTGACTTTGGTAGCTCTCTTTCTTCCCCTATCTTTCACTATGCTTCCTCTTCCTCTCTGTTCTTCTATAGATGAACAGCTCTGTGTAACCATGAAACAATACGTTTAAGCTTGTGTGTATGTGCGTGCGTGCGTGCGTGCGCATCTGTGTGTGTGTGTATGTCAGACCTAGATGAGTGTGAGGACCCACTGCGTTGCCCAGGTCAGGAGTGTGTGAACTCAGAGGGATCATACAGATGTGTATCCTGTCTGTCTGGCTACGGTTTGCTCAATGGACTCTGTACAGGTAACTACTAGTACTACTAACAAGGCATGGAATCATTCACTCAATTATCAACACGATTTGAATCACAATGCTATAGGTAGGTTCACGATACGATTATTAATGTTTTAAAATCCAGTATTTTCTTTTTCTTTTCTCCTCTTCTCCCCTTTTCAATAAAGTAGCAAATGGCTGAAAATGCTTTTTTATCAATTCTCTTCACAAAGATCCTGTATTGTTTGACCCGTACACACTGCACACAAAAGTAATAAAGATATACATACAGTACAGAGTACAGTTGAGTACAGTTGTTAAATCGGCATAGTGTGTTTTAACGGTGGAATTTTGAATGTTGTTCCAGACATTGATGAATGTCGTCAGAACCCCTGTTCCAATGGCCGCTGTGATAACACACCAGGCAGCTACAAGTGTACCTGTAACCATGGATACAAGCTTCAGGACAACACCTGCACAGGTAAAGACTGTGATGAAGTGATGAGAATACGCAAATGAAAACATATACAGCAATATTATTTCTTCTATTTCTTTTTTGTAAAAACTAGAGTGGTGCCTGTTGGGCACTGGCCTACTTGGAACGATGCAAGTTGGAAATGAATGCCCCACCCAGTGTTGTCTGTGTCCCTTTCATGCCCAAATATGGAGTCTATGCAGATGTCAGACCACCATTGTGATGTCAGAACAAGCATTGTGATGTCAGAACAGGCTTTTGTGTTGGTTCTGGACAAACGGCTATCCGACGGAACACCGGGCACTGCACTCCCTCCTCTGGGGGTTTGGAACGCATCTGTCGAATTATGAAAAATAAATAAATAAATAAATATGTATTTTATTTTTATGTGCATCCGGCTTTGTTGATTGTCTAACTGTCTATACGAACACAATTTATTAGGCTCTATGCACATACAGCATTTTGGAAATAACTAATGACTTCCATCAGGAGTTACAAATGACGTTAATTAAGGCTCTGTTACATTTTTATAATTATATAAATAAATGATGGCAATTAGTAATGTCAGTAATTGTGTGTGTGTGTGTGTGTGTGTGTGTGTGTGTGTGTGTGTGTGTGTGTGTGTGTGTGTGTGTGTGTGTGTGTGTGTGTGTGTGTTCCAGACATAGATGAGTGTGTTGAAGAGTCCCAGTGTCCAGGCCAGCAGTGTGTCAACTCTCTGGGTTCCTACCGCTGTGTGACCTGTACATCTGGATACACACTCACTAACAGGCAGTGTACTGGTGAGACACGCACGCACGCACACACACACACACACACACACACACACACACACACACACACACACACACACACACACACACACACACACACACACACACACACACACACACACGCACACACACACACACACACACACACACACACACACAAACATACCATTAATAGGCAATAGGCCCATTCACATGACCTACTTACTGTGTTTCTGAATTCCACATGTCCAATTGCGTCACTTAGTCCATATTATTTTTACGGTCTATGGTACTCTCCAGACAGAGTTCAAATTACTGTATCATTGTAAAAGTGTAGCTGGTTTCCTTGTCAGCAGTTCTCCTACATTTAGTACAAAACTAAAATACATCTCATGGATGCACCTGGGACGTATCCTCAGTGATGTATCCCAAGGTCTTCCAACATCATACCCCTCTCTCAGGTGACTCAGCCGGGGTTGATCAAGTCAAAATGTGTGTGTGTGTGTGTGTGTGTGTGTGTGTGTGTGTGTGTGTGTGTGTGTGTGTGTGTGTGTGTGTGTGTGTGTGTGTGTGTGTGTGTGTGTGTGTGTGTGTGCATCTGTGGACAGATAATCTCCGGTAGTCTGGTAAACCCTCCCAGTCGTGGAATTCAATTTCATTTTCATACTGTATCTACTGTGAGGGCTTACCAGGCTAAATCTCTGGCACCATTGGCCCGATCCAAGTGAAACTGTGTACACAGAACAGAACCTCTGCTCCAAATTCTTCACATCGGTCAAGAGGCCGATCTGTCTTTCAAAAAACATCACGTAAACATTTCTATGGAGTGGTCCGTTTTGAACAAAAATGCCTCAAATCATTAACGCTGCGTGCGATAACCCTGAAACTTTGCACGCACATTCCCACTAGGCTGAGGATTTTTCAAATCAGCCTCATGGTGGCGCTATAACAAGCCAATTTGCACACACTCCCTAGAGGCCAAGGAAAATCCTCTGCCCAGCATTTCTGTCTTTTATAGCGCCAATCTTTGCAAAATATGTTTTTTGTTATTACTTCCACAGCTTTTGTCCAAACATCACACATTATCTCTATAGTCATGTGATCAACTTGAATCTGTCCTATGTTTCATATTCCATCCTGATTGGCTAAAATTGGCATCTATAGTAGGAGTGGCTCATTTTGAACAAAGTGCCTCAAATCATCAAAGCTGCATCCGATTGCTGTGAAACTTTGCAGGTACACTCCCACTAGCCCGAGGAAGAAATGCAATCCATTATTTATCCTATCATAGTACCACCAGCAGACCGATTTTTTTATATTACTAGTGTCCTACATATATTGTCCAAATATTGTACATACATCACGCAAATCGCTACAAATTAGTCATGTGATCAACACACATATTTCATCAACATTGCTGGCCCACAATAACCTACCTGACCTGGCGGTTTTTGTTTTTTAATTCAAAATTATGCAACAAACGAAGATGGCATCCTTTCTCACTCTCTCTCTCTCTCTCTCTCTGTCTCTCTCTCTGTCTCTCTCTCTCTCTCTCTCTCTCTCTCTCTCTCTCTCTCTCTCTCTCTCTCTCCTCCAGACATAGATGAGTGCAGTCAGGTTCCAGCTGTGTGTGGTAGTACTGGTCTCTGTGTGAACACTGTGGGCAGCTACAGATGTCAATGTGGGCCTGGATACAAGCTGCAGGGCAACGCCTGCACAGGTAAAACACACACACACACACACACACACACACACACACACACACACACACACACACACACACACACACACACACACACACACACACACACACACACACACACACACACACCTTTACAAGTTAGAAGGTCAAATTGGACTTAGAAAGAGCAGCCCAAGTTCAAGTTCTTTATTAGTGTCCCCGGGGGGCAATTTTTTCTTTTTACCTTCTTTCGGCAGCATTAACTGCTCAGATCGAGGCAGGGACAAAGGATAATTAGTTTTTTGGACAGGGCCAGCGAAGGCCAGATGGCAGCAGCATATACTCTGAACTGAGTGGGTGGGAACTATTTGAGAGGATGGACAGGGCTTTTTTGAGCAGCTGTCCATTATAGAAGAAATCAAGGCTCTCTGATTGGATGCCAGTAATTTTAGAAGCGGTTTTCACAATTCTCCCAAGGGAATTTCTATCTTTGTTAACGAGGTTACCGTACCAACAGATACAGGAGAAAGAAAGAACAGAATGTATGTAGGCACTATACAATTTCATCAGGCTTTTGTCCACGTTAAACCTAGCCAATTTTCTTAGGCAGTAAAGGCCCTTCTTGCACAGCATGTCAGTGTTTGCGTCAAATTTCGATGATCGTGCCAAGATACTTATAGTTGGGATGGCCTTGGATGACACTGTTCAGGGTAGGACGTCTAAAGTCGATACATGCGAGGGTAGCCTAACCACTTAAGATTAAGGGAGTTACTAGGCTTGAGTCCACAATAATGTGTGTGTGTGTGTGTGTGTGTGTGTGTGTGTGTGTGTGTGTGTGTGTGTGTGTGTGTGTGTGTGTGTGTGTGTGTGTGTGTGTGTGTGTGTCTGTAGATGTGAATGAATGTGTGCGTGGTGGTGTGTGTCCGGGCAAGGAGTGTGTGAACACACATGGATCATACAGCTGTGTCGACTGCAAAGAAGGGTACCATCTTACCAATGGACAGTGTACAGGTACTGTACCAACACACACACACACACACACACACACACAGTCACAGTCACACACACACGCACACACATGCACACACAAATTATACACATACACAAACTCACATACGATGTCTCTGTCTTCAGACATGGATGAGTGTCTCCAGACTCCCTGTAGCAACGGTCGCTGTGACAACACTCCTGGCAGCTATAAATGTGTCTGTCGTCTTGGTTACAAGTTGGAGGGAAACAGCTGTAACGGTGAGATGATTAAAACTAAATGTATTTATTTATTTAACCACTAAAAACACATTAAACAGTTGAGTCGACTTTGTCTCTTTGGTTTGTTAACGTTCAGTTACGTTATGGCCATTGGTGTGGGGGTCAATGCAAACACCTCTTACAATGAGAAACCTTCAGTATTTTCCAAGCCTCAATGAGGAGGAATTAGATTAATCCCTTTTATAAAATTGGGTTTGTATTAGAAGATTAGATTGATTTAGAAGTAACTGTGAAGTTGCCCTAAAGGCTCCAAGAACCGGTTTAAGGGTTTTTATTTTCCCCAAACTCCAGTACAGATTTGGATAAGAACTCTCTTCAGGCTATGATCACACAAGGCCAGGTAGCTCTCCCTCAGGGATGTTGCCTGTGTCTTTGCCCACCTCTAACTGTCTGTCCCTGCAGCCTCCCTTAAATAGGAGTGGATCTTACCACAGGACACAGACTCAATTAGCAACAAATCTTCCTTATAAATACTTCCATAAATATCCCATTGTATAAAAGTAACCTAAACATACTAAAGATGTGTTACAATTAAAGTTTAAATCAACACATCAACTCAAAGCATATGAAACACCCCTCTCCTGCACAGCACTTGGCCCCTTCCTAATCAAGGGAATGTCCACCAGTAGTGCAGGAGAGGCAACTATAGCAAATCAGTGATTACAATTTCAATCCACAAGTTTAAAACAATAGTCCTTGCATGTTATAGAAAGCAGTTTCATGTGTATTTGTATATAGGGCACTGGTTGCCCGTGACAGTAACCTTTCAATCCCCCCCTCTCTCTGTTTAGATTTTGATGAGTGTGCTGGTGGTACAGTGTGTGGAGAGCGTGTGTGCGTGAACACAATAGGTTCCTTCAGATGTGAATGCCTTCCTGGATATCGGACCATTGGAACAGGGAGACAGTGCAGAGGTACAGTATATATATACTGTAGAGTAGACTACTATCACTACTACTGCATTGCTATTGTAATAGTTTGGCTACCCGTAAAATGACGTTTTAGGGGTACCACCAGCCAGGAATCTCATCTGACAATGTTTATTCAAAGTCTGGCTAGTCAAATGTTACATAATGTGCATTATGTAATGCAAATAAAAAGAACAATAGAAAATAATCTCACATGTTGAATGTTAGTTCAACATTATGGGGGGAGCTAGGGGAGCTGTATCCTGAAACACGCGTTGAGTTTTCCAAGTATGTGCATCTACTATTGTTTGTGTTCAAGTATTTTTGTTAAATGTGAACGCAAATAAAAGGTGTGTGTGTGTGTGTGTGTGTGTGTGTGTGTGTGTGTGTGTGTGTGCAGATATTAATGAGTGTCTGGAGGGAGACTTCTGCTTCCCTAAAGGAGAGTGTGTGAACACGGAGGGATCCTTCTTGTGTGAGTGTGCTCAGGGTTTCACACCCAGTACCAACGGAACCACCTGCCAAGGTCAGTGTGTGTGTGTGTGTGTGTGTGTGTGTGTGTGTGTGTGTGTGTGTGTGTGTGTGTGTGTGTGTGTGTGTGTGTGTGTGTGTGTGTGTGTGTGTGTGTGTGTGTGTGTGTGTGTGTGTGTGTGTGTGTGTGTGTGTGTGTGTGTGTGTGTGTGTGTGTGTGTGTGTGTGTGTGTGTGCGTTCACTCTGCTGTACACTGTGAACAGCTCAGTTACATGAGCGTCAGTGCGAGAGTCCAAAAAGTGAACATGCCTAGTATGTTAGCTCACAGTGCTAACATTAGATTTGTTAGTCATGGATTCTGTTATCATAACTTGACCTCATTTCTCTTCCCAACAGTCTTGTTTCAGTCAAAATGGCTGCCACCCAGCTCTGTGTTTAGAGCTGGAGACAAACTATGATGAATAACTCATAATCTAAATAGTAGTTTCATTATCTGTCATGTCCAGATGTATCAGTGATACTGTTTCAATTGCTGGGTGATTTCACCCCAGACAGTTTTTAAGTTGCTTTATGATATATATTTGGTATTCATTGTATATAAGAAACTACCCCCTCCTATATAAAACCATTGTAGTAACAAACTCCATTTTAACCATGTTGAAACTAGACTAATTGAAAACACACTTCCTTTCTGGTGACTGATATTGTCCTTCTAATGTGACCATGTCGTTTTCAGTATTAAATCATATTAAATTGTCCCCCGTGTTTTAAAGTGAAATAGCCCTTGAAGCTGTTTGGACAGTGGTCTGTTTACCTCATGCAGCTTTGCCTTTATTTAGACAAAGAAAGCTCAGACACAAGTTGATAAACAAGCACAGATTAACCGGAAATAATACTCACATTAAAGCAATGTTGAACTTTGATAGTTTATAACTGTGTATAACGATACTCTACAAAAGTCTGCCAGAAGGTTGCCAAACCTCATGTTTACTTGAATAAACAGTTTACTAATGAATGTTGGTTATTGGTTAGTTATTATGGACAGTTCCAGGTTTAGGCAATGATGAATCTAATATGTCATCATGGCTTGCCTTAGAGCCAGGATTACAGCACATGTGCAGTTAATAGATCCAGATTCATTCTTTATTGTCCGCTACAGTGGATATTTGTTTTCACAGTCTGTACACAATTAAATATTCAAAACAGGTATCACTCAAAAACAGGGTATCGACAAAACAACACAAATCTGTTACAGTCTGCCCAGTGCCCATGAGGTAGTGATTGCGGAGGGCACAAACCAACTCCCAAAACACACTATGTACTGTAGTAGTGATTGACTTTCAGATATTGGCAACCTTATAGATCAATTGTTTCTTTTGCTGTTTTTTAATATTTTTGACAAAGTTTGACAAATTAAAATGACGCAACCGTAAAATATTCACAGAATATGTGTGTGTGTGTGTGTGTGTGTGTGTGTGTGTGTGTGTGTGTGTGTGTGTGTGTAGACGTAGATGAATGTGCACGTGGAAGTGTGTGCGAAGATGGTGTGTGCCTGAACACAGAGGGATCCTTCCTGTGCCAGTGTCAAACTGGCTTCACCACCAACCCTGAGAAGACAGCCTGTCTGGGTACAGTATACTATGCACGGACACACACACACACACACACACACACACACACACACACACACACACACACACACACACACTAGTGATTCTACAGTAAAATGATTGTTCTTCTGTCACTCTACAGTATCTCTCATCTCTCGCCCCCTCTCTCTCTCCCCCTCTCTCTCTCTCTCTCTCTCTCTCTCTCTCTCAGACGTAGATGAGTGTGTGGATTCGGAGGGCCTGGTGTGTGCTTCACAGCGGTGTGAGAACACCATTGGGTCATACCGGTGTGTCACTGCCTGTGAGCCAGGCTACCATGTCACACCTACAGGAGAATGTGTTGGTGAGACACGCACGCACGCATGCGCGCGCACACACACACACACACACACACACACACACACACACACACACACACACACACACACACACACACACACACGAAAGAATAACACAAATTTTGTATGGAGGTCCAAATACATAGTAATTTGGGGGCCTTGAAATGAAAATGCCTTAGAACCACTGATTTATACAATATATACAATTATAACATTGTACAGTACATATTTTCTGACCTTTACTCTCTCTCTCTCTCTCTCTGTGTGTGTGTGTGTGTGTGTGTGTGTGTGTGTGTGTGTGTGTGTGTGTGTGTGTGTGTGTGTGTCAGACATTAATGAGTGCTCCAATAAGACAGTGTGTGGAGAACATGCATTCTGTCAGAACCTGATTGGTACCTATCAGTGTGTGTGTGACCAAGGATACACGTCAACTACTGGTGATGGCAAGGCCTGTGTCGGTATGTACCCACACACATGTACTGTATACCCATGGGCGCACGCACGCATGCGCGCAAGGACAT
The DNA here is from genome assembly GCF_963924005.1 of Protomyctophum bolini. NCBI lineage: Eukaryota > Metazoa > Chordata > Actinopteri > Myctophiformes > Myctophidae > Protomyctophum > Protomyctophum bolini. Next base: position 29,101,774 of record NC_137870.1, on the reverse strand, counting down.
ACGCAGACAGAGACACACGCATGCACGCACAGTTGCACACACACACACACACACACACACACACACACACACACACACACACACACACACACACACACACACACACACACACACACATATTCAAATTCAAGTTTATTAGAAAACATCATTGCATAACTGTATGAATTATGATGTTTCTTAGAATTCAATTCAAGAGGGCCGCTCTTAAAATACAACAAAAACAACCATCAAAACACAACAATAAAAAAATGTTTCTATTATTTCTGGTAAAGCTTGTATGTCTTGGAAGTAATGACATATAACTCACAGGTGATGTGAGTGTCCTCCCATTCCATGTAGTATTTGTAGACTTTGGATCATTGGACTGGTATACACAATATACCCTGTAAACACACAATGGGATGAAATGGAAATGTACACATCACATACTGTATGTAGAAAGATCCTTTTTTTCATGTTATTCTCTCTCTTTCTCCCCCTTTCGCCCTCTCTCTCTGTCTGTCTGTGTCAGATGAGGATGAGTGTGTGTCCATGCAGGGTGTGTGTGGGAGTGCACGCTGTGACAACGTCGAGGGTTCCTTCATGTGTGAGTGTGACAAGCAGGGAGAAGAATATGACACCAGGACAGGACAATGTGTCAGCAGCACCCAACACGGTAAGGCCATTTAATAGAAGCAAACCTCCTCTGAAGTTATTGTGGCGAGTGTCACAGTGCCGTCCTTCACGGTGGAGCTGCCTGTAGTCATTGACACCTTAGACTCTGTATTTTGCGTGTCTTAAGTACCAGGTCTTATTACTTAACTTAAGACCTGGAGGCGTAATCAATGCCATTTGGCTATTCTGAGTGGCCAAAGAGCATTGATCACACCTCCAGGTCTTAAGTTAAGTAATAAGACCTGGTACTTAAGACACGCAAAATACATAGGTGTCAACCAGTGCTCTAAGGCTTAAAGCACTGGTTCTGAGACACTGGGTCACTTCATAGGTGTCAACCAGTGCTCTAAGGCTTAAAGCACTGGTTCTGAGACACTGGGTCACTTCGGGAGCCATTTGCGCTTTCACACATTTTTATGGGTCACGACTTGAGTAAAAATCCCATTTTCTTTTCCTTCGTTAAATACATAAATAAATGTCAAAATATTTTTGTGTTTTAAATTTAAAAATGTAAAAGAATTGTATACATTTTAAAACAAACAAACAAAAAAATCTAATATATTCCATAATTAAAAAATATGAATAATTAAGAAGTAGTGAAAATAGCCAACCTACAAGCTCGCAATGTGGCGAGAAGCGGTGCGCTGTGCGCTTGTAGATCAGCTATTTTCACTAGTTTGGGTCACGGGCAAACGTCTAATCTCTCTTTTGGGTCTCGACCTGAAAAGTTTGGGAACCACTGCCTCAGAGTAGCGTTAACAAGGTGATTGACTTCAGCTGAATGGGTCCAGTCTGACTGGAACTGTAGAAAACATGGGCTGTAGCCCATGTTTTGGAAGAACTGAGATTCATGTCTCTGATCTGTCACAGATGTAGAAAAACAATCATCTTTATTTTGTCTAGTCTATAGACATAACCAAGGCCTGTAATAATATGTGCTGATCTTTAAGCCATTTACAGTTTACAGTTGAAGTGAGTAACATATCGCAAGTATCGCACGCACGCATACGGTGAGATAGATACACATAATTTCATACACACTTTCATACATACTTTTTCACAGAAGTGATAGGACTCCTAACAGGGATTATTGAACCCACAACATGATAACTACAGCCCGCAAGGGACCCCAGAGATAGAGGCTACAGGTTACTAACACACTGTTCTGATTGGCTTTTAAAAACACCTCCTTTATTTCTCCAGGACGTCCTGTCTTCGTCCCGTCTTCCTCTTCCTCCTCGTCATCCCTCCAGCTCCCATCAGGGGGTGCATCCCTCCTGCCCCCCCTCCCCTTTGCCCGGCCAGGCGAGCTGAGGGAGTGTTACTACAACCTGGCTGACCAGGGCTCCTGCCACCTGCTGGCCACCAACACCTCGCAGCAAGAGTGCTGCTGCACTATAGGAGACGCCTGGGGGCTGGGCTGTCAGTATGACCCCTGTCCTGCACTAGACACAGGTACTGGAACTAGGTACTAGAGCCCTGCGCGGGAGTGATTTATTGATCCCGCTCCCGTGGAATTTCAGCCCATTCCCTCCCGCGCCCGCAATGATTTTATTTTTGAACGCCCACAGTGACCGCCTGTCCGTCGCTCCCGCCCGCAACAAAAAAATAAGTCGCATTTAGTCCCGCACCATCCCGCAATTGTATCGTTTCGTCCCGCTAAACTAGCTATATTTCCATTGGGATCGAAAAAAATACATTTACCCAAACAGTTGCTGGGATTGAGCAGGCGTGCATGCACGAGAGAGGAGTTATGTGTGTGAGGAGCTGATCACAGATAGAGGGAAAGTGTTATATTAGGCCTATTATTTATGCTATATATATTATTATTGTGTCACAGTCTCACAGTCTCAGACATTGCGCAGCAGCGTGCACATGCATGCTGGGTGGAGAGAGAGAGAGAGAGAGAGAGACTGCGTGTTAAAAACCAAATATACTCATCGTTGTGTTCTGTTTCACGTTATTGCTGAGTGAGTGACGCTGACGCACACAGGGAAAAGCAACAAGGGGTTTAGAAGCGAAAATGTCCATTGTGGGGAAAATTAAGGAACTCGATCCACGCATGCACTTCTCAGAGTGATTAGCCTACTACTAATGATTGACAGGTGCGGCCGCTGTTTTTTTTTTGACCGCCCGTGCCCGCCCGCAGGCATTTTAATACCGCCTGCGCCACCAACATTTACGTTGGGTCCCGCGGCCACCGCAGGCTCCCGTTCCCGTTGCAGCCCCCTACTAGGTACTGTAGGTAGGTAGGTAGGTAGGTACTGTAGGTAAGTAAGTTAATTGTACTGTACAATATACCTGACTTGTCAGACCCTTGTCCTGCTCACTGCATATACAGTATGTAACTAGTTAGTTGTACTGTACTGTCGCCACATACTGTATCGAGTACAGTGTAGTAGGGCGATACAGTATATGTGGATAGGGTTGTCATTGTTCTGCACCAGATACAGGTAACTAGGTAGTTGGTTACTAGTTAGGTAGTTGGTTAATTCATTAGTTTTATTGTAGGAGATGTAGGAGGGAGTTGGTAGTCAGTTAATAGTTGGAAGATGAAATTGAATGCTATTTGACATTGTGATGTTGTGTCGTTGTCCAGCGGAATATCTGTCTCTGTGTCCCAGTGGGAGAGGATATGTTACTGCTGGACCTGGAGCCTTTAGTTACAGAGGTACGCACGCACACACACACACACACACACGCACACACACACACACACACACACACACACACACACACACACACACACACACACACACACACACACACACACACACACACACACACACACACACACACACACATGTACACAGAACAGACACGCAGACACAAGAACAGACAGGCTTTATTTATTACCACTAACTGATAGGCCTACATCAGGTAATTGTACCTTTGTATGTATGTATGTATTTGGTTAAAAATGGGTAGGGTTTTAAAAAAGGCAAGAGCTTGCTCTGGTGCACTGGCCTAAAAGTGGGTCCTTAAAAACTGCTAAAACTTCTGAAATGTATGTATGTAGGTATGTACTGTAGGCTATGTATGTACAGTATGTATGTGTGTATGTATTTAAAAGGGGGTCTTTTTTGTAAAAAGCCCAGCCCACAATACCTTCATATATTTTACCTGGTGGAGGTCAAACTAAACAGAAATACTTTGTCCTTGTGTTTGTGATTCTCTGTGCTGTTTCTGTGTGTCGTATTTCTGTGGGTTGCCAGATGTGGACGAATGTAAGCGTTTCCATCCAGAGGTGTGTAAGAGTGGAGTGTGTGTGAACAACATCCCAGGATATACATGCTACTGCTCCAGTGGTTATGTTTATGACAACACTCTGCTGGAGTGTGTTGGTGAGTAACACACGCACACACAATTAGCATTTTCATGTCATAAAACGAAGTAAATAAAGATCCCTGACTTTTCTCCTCTGTCAAACATGGTCATTTATGGTAATGGTTAAATGTGTATCTTTGATCACATGATCTGTTAGGTTTATGGTTAGGGTAAGGATACGGCATCATGTCAATGCAATGTCCTGTGTGTGTGTGTGTGTGTGTGTGTGTGTGTGTGTAGATCATGATGAGTGTGAGTCTGAAGACAGCTGTCCAGGTGGTGTGTGTGTGAACACGGTGGGTTCATACTACTGCACCTGTGAGCCGCCACTGGAGTTGGACGATACACAACGCAACTGTGTCAACTACAGTGACCTCACCGTGGGTAGGAACACGCATGCACGCACGCACGCACGCACGCACGGTGGGCGGGCGCTCAGTTCGGTGAACCAATAGGATCCACAGCTTTTTTCTAGAGAGGCACCTGCCTCTCTAGACCAGAACCCACACAGGCTGGGCCAGACTAGCTAACCTGTTATGTGTCTCCCTCCCATTCCTCCATGCTGACTTTCTTTCTGTCCTCTCTCTCTCTCTCTCTCTCTCTCTCTCTCTCTCTCTCTCGTTCTGTGTGTGTTTCAGATGAGAATGTGTCATTCTGCTGGCAGCATGTCACAGCTGATCTGGTGTGTCAGAGTCCTCTGATGGGAGGTCAGGTGACCTTCACTGACTGCTGCTGCCTGTATGGAGAGGGCTGGGGCCTGCAGTGTGCCCTCTGCCCTCTGACCGACTCAGGTGAGAGGAGACCTGGTGCAGTGGTGAGGTCTAGCGTCCTTGGGTGCTATTTGAATTCAAGTTATTATTAGAATGAAGTAGTGGGCATATACTGCCAACATGCGAATATTGACTTATGACTCGAGATATACTGTTTATACTGTAAACAATACAAAAATACAAAGCGGTACAAAGTAACAACACGCTGCGGTAATCAACAATCATAAGATGAAGTATGGCGATCATGTTGCTTCATGTCTGACCCCCCCCTCTCTCTCTACCTCTGTCTGTCTGTCTGTCTGTCTGTCTGTCTGTCTGTCTGTCTGTCTGTCTGTCTGTCTGTCTGTCTGTCTGTCTGTCTGTCTGTCTGTCTGTCTGTCTGTCTGTCTGTCTGTCTGTCTCTCTTTCCAGAGGACTATGCTACTCTGTGTAGCTCTGTTCTTCCCCCACCTTTCCCAGAGAGCTCCCTTGACCGAGACTCACCCGACCCTGGAAGCAGACTAAGTTCTGGGTCCAGACTGGGTCCTGGATCCAGACTGGGTCCTGGAGGAGGAGGTATAATAGATGGCATGATATTGATGTTGTTGATGTGCTTTTGTCAGTAAACATGATGATATGACGATCAGGTCATAAAGATTCATATAGGAATCGAATAGGATGACTTTGTTTCCTCGTGTGAAGAGGAATTCCTGAAACGCAATGTCACAAGGACTAAAGACGTGTACATTGGTTTTTATTTGATCTCTACCGGCTTCTAAGAGTAGTGTCATAAATGCCCAGACAGTGGATTTGATAACCTCTTATACATTATCTCTGATCCATTATTGACAATCGTCTGAAATTTGATTTCAATACTGAAATGGTGTTTAAGAAAGGTCAGCAGTGCCTCTTCTGTTAAAGGAAGCTAGACACATTTTAGGTTGATAAGTCATTATTGATTTTGTTCTATGAATGTACAATTCAGTTGAGATTGAGTCATATGTCAAGCAGGTGCTTAAGAAAGCGGCATCTACTAGAGTGGACAGATTCTCCCTGAATCTTGAACACAGGCTCTTGCCTTCCGGCCTAAAGGCCCATGGAACTAGAACCAAATTCACAAATTCAATCAATGATGGAAGCAGGAGGGAAAAAAGGAAGAAAATCCGCCAGTGCCAGTGTTTTCAGTGTTTTCAGTGTTTTCAGCGTGCAATATTTCGATGGTGCAATATGGTCATGGTCTGCTGTCTACGATTGGCTGGGTGGTTGTTCAATGTATGTTTATTGTGTCTTTTAGAGTTCTTAATCAACTTTGCTGCAGCTCATATTGTGATATACTATATAATAAACATAATCTTGAACCTTGAATCTCCTCTCCTCTCCTCTCCTCTCCTCTCCTCTCCTCTCCTCTCCTCTCCTCTCCTCTCCTCTCCTCTCCTCTCCTCTCCTCTCCTCTCCTCTCCTCTCCTCTCCTCTCCTCTCCTCTCCTCTCCTCTCCTCTCCTCTCCTCTCCTCTCCTCTCCCTTTTCTCCTCTCCTCTCCTCTCCTCTCCTCTCCTCTCCTCTCCTCTCCTCTCCTCTCCTCTCCTCTCCTCTCCTCTCCCTTTTCTCCTCTCCTCTCCTCTCCTCTCCTCTCACTCTCCTCTACTCTCAGCTCCTCCTTATGGATCTCCTTACTCCCCAGCTGTAGTTCCAAGTAGAGAGTATGGTAGTTATGATGACTACTCACCAACAGGGGGCAGCAGTTCTCGTTTCAGAGGGAGAACACCTGATGGCTATGGTGCGCCTGATGGAGCCTACAGGCCCACTGGATATGGGTACAGTCACATGCACAGATACTGTATTATTGAGCTCTTTTGGCTACATTCTGTATTTTATCAGCTTAGTTTTTATTTATGTAATTGTATGTTGTTTCACAATTATTTTGAGGAGCTCACATATTGCATTGTGCTTCTTGTACCTGTATGAATAGTGTGACAAATATTATTATCATCGTCTCATTGGATTCACAAAGCAATTTGCACTCATATTTTGATCCGACGATTCCTACGTTGTTGGTGTCAAATTCATGATATTCTTTCTGGCGGTTCTTTTTGCGGGAGGTTCGCTCATTCTCAAGTCAGCTACGAGGCTGACTTACACCAGGGATCAAAGCGTGCATACAGTATGTCTTTAGAATGCATTATTCTTCATGCTGAATCAATTAAAATAGTGCCAAACCTCAAATAAAATATTTAGAGTATAGTTAATAATACATACAATTTATATAGCACCTTTCAAGGTAATCAAAGTTGCTTTACAGAACAAAATAATAAAAACAGTTTCATTGGAAAAATAACTAGGTAAAGAAGTTAAAAAGGTGTCCCAGTGTCCCTGTGTCCGAGCACTGGACACAGTACAGTACAGTACAGTACAGTACAGTACAGTACAGTACAGTACAGTACAGTACAGTACAGTACAGTACAGTACAGTACAGTACAGTGTGTTTGCAAGTGTCGGCCGACTCAGCCAAAGTTTCACCTAACAATGAAAATAGACTGGGCACAGAGATGCGCCTCCATTGTGTTGTGGTATTAATTTATATTACTGTAGGCGACTGCATATTGATCACATGAACGCCACACACAATAGTAAGTCTTACCATTTGATGAGGAAACAGTGGATGAAATCTAGCTTTTCCGACGTAAGTAATTAATCCAAAATACGAATTTCCCCTCAGTAATCAATAAAACTCGGATAAAAAATATCGTATCTTTTTACTTCTGCAAAGGTGCAAAGGTTTAGTCACTTTATTTACATGTTATTGAGTGGTGCAACCACTCCTACAACCAGCAATGTCCGCGTACGTGTACGTACCTGTGTAAATGAGCACGAGTATGTGACTTATTTATACCAGTAGGGGGCGGCAGAAACAGAGAGAGGGGTAGTGCTGTGTCTCTAATGAGAGAGAGAGAGAGGGGGGGGGGAATTGCACCACTCAGTTCACACGTGTGTGATTTTTTATTTACAACCATCTTTGTGAATCAGGCCCATTGTTATTACCATATTACCATTCATGGACTGAAACAACCTCTTCTTTCTTTCTCTTCCAGTGCGGGTGGTTACTATGACGAGGGGGACTACGGTGCCTCCCCAGACTCTGCCCCCCCCAGGACTCCGCCCTTCCGGCGCCCCGTGGACCCCCGGTCTGAGAGGGCCTTCGGAGCGCGGCCTCCTCAGCCTTCCCTGGCAGAGGGCAGGCCTCTGAGCCTGGCCCCCCTCCCTGGAAGAGTCCCTTACGCCGAGGAGGAGGAGCAGGAGGAAGGAGGGGCGGAGCCGTGGCGGGCGGGGCCTCCCTTCAGAGGAGGAGGAGGTGCAGGACCTCGCAGGCTGTATGAGAGTGAGCATTACTGCATGTTCATTGACTCTGATTAGGTTGTTAACGCAGGCCTGTTGCCAGGGTAACATGATTGTTACTTGGAAGTTGGAAGTTAATCGATTCTGACAGAGTTGTAATGGAACCCACACCACCAAGTGGGATTCAAACATAATGGATCCATAAGTCATATAGCTATATTGGGACTTAAACCCTGCAATATTCAAATTGATTTGAACCTGAACGCAACATTCAGAACCCACATAATATGATTACGGGGCTCATACATCAGAGCTGGGGACTTTAACCACACACACATCTGGTAACAACGTATAGTTTTTAGTATGTACCTCTCCTTTATCTTTCTGTTCTTGTCTCCTCCAGGACGTTATGACTCCTACGCTGGTCTGAGTACAGCCGAGGATTGTGGGATACTGCACGGCTGTGAGAACGGCAGGTGTATCCGTGTTGCCGAGGGTTACACCTGTGACTGCTACCAAGGATACGAGCTGGACATGACCTCCATGACCTGCAGAGGCAATATAACTATTTAATATGATATACAGTAATAGCAGTGTCAGCAGTAACACGTTACAGTAATGTGTACTCGTTACAATGTGTGTGATTTGTTTTTGTTTCTGTCCGAGTTAAAAGCAATATCTTTTCGCTATATGGGTTGTATTATCTATGAGCCGGCAACACAGTGTGTCTACTCTGCAGATTTCTGGGCCAGCCCATTTAAGCGGCACAGTAGAAGTTTGTCACATGCGCAACAAGAACAGATTCACAAGCTATCAACACTTTGCAGGATGTTAGCTTGCAGATCTGTTCTTTTTGTACAAAGTTATGTTGTATAGGTCTGTGGTCTAGCGCAGGCCTGTCTGTGTTTCCTTCGTGTGTGGCTCAAAAATGAAGTATGCTGTCAACAGAATCTCATAAAATTAGTACAATTGTCTGAATCTTAAAATATTAAGTAGCCTTTCATCAACATACTGTAGTATAGTCAATCACAGACACTCATAGAAATGTACAGTATGAAATCCTTTCTGCATAGAATTATCTTATAAATTAACAGTATATGTATACAGTATATCTCTGCTGTCGGGGAGAAACCACCTAACTCCACAATTTTCAGGAAATAAAAAATAAATCAGGAAATGAACAAAACCTTATATACAATACTGCCTCATTAAAGTTGGTATTGTGACTTTATATATTGTCAATTACTTGCATGAGAGGTGGAGAGATGGGGGAGGCAGCTGCTTTAGCAGAGAGTTTGAGGGTCCAATGGAGTGAAGAAGTTTTGTCTGAAATACTTTTCATTGGTTTGATATTTGTTTAACCAACACACAGATATAACGGGTGTTCAGTAAATAGCATTAATTGATTCATTATGAATCTGCTTTGTACAGGTTCATTGTCTGTTTGATTCATTATGAATCTGCTTTGTACAGGTTCATTGTCTGTTTGATTCATTATGAATCTGCTTTGTACAGGTCCATTGTCTGTTTGATTCATTATGAATCTGCTTTGTACAGGTTCATTGTCTGTTTGATTCATTATGAATCTGCTTTGTACAGGTTCATTGTCTGTTTGATTCATTATGAATCTGCTTTGTACAGGTTCATTGTCTGTTTGATTCATTATGAATCTGCTTTGTACAGGTTCATTGTCTTTGTACAGGTTCATTGTCTGTTTGATTCATTATGAATCTGCTTTGTACAGGTCCATTGTCTTTGTACAGGTTCATTGTCTGTTTGATTCATTATGAACCTGCTTTGTACAGGTTCATTGTCTTTGTACAGGTTCATTGTCTGTTTGATTCATTATGAACCTGCTTTGTACAGGTTCATTGTCTTTGTACAGGTTCATTGTCTTTGTACAGGTTCATTGTCTTCCCCCCAAAGGTCAATGCAGCTTCTATCCCATGTTCTTCTCTTTTATAAATTTGTACACTCCCCCTCTCTCTCTCTCTCTCTCTCTCTCTCACTTTCCCCCCTGCAGACATAAATGAGTGTGAGCACCATCGGGAGGTGGACTATGCGTGTGTGAACGCTCGCTGTGTGAACACGGAGGGTTCATACCGCTGTGTCTGTAGGCGAGGATATGTGATGTCCCGCAGACCCAACCACTGTGTGGCCGAGTAGGACCCACCTGCTTTCATCACATTCACCTTAGATGAGATTATTAAGGATTTAGAAGTCCTTAGGTTTCAGTTTCAGGGCCTCCAAACAAACAAACAAACAAAACAATCTGTACAGTATTTTTTCACGACTGCATCCTTGAGCCAGAAGTGATGTTTTGCTGCCTCCACTCAGATGTGGTAGACACCCCCAGGAAAAATACTATTCCACCCCTAGAAAACAACTAGTTTGAATGCCAGACATCTAAATCAGTTCATTGATGTGAGCATATTTTTTTCTGTCTTTTTTTCCCATCTTTTTTAAAGAGAATATTAATCAAAGTGAAGCTTAATATCTCAGACAAAATTAAAATGGAAAGAAAAAAGAAAAACAGTTAATTAAATTATTAAGTCTGTGATGGGCCCATTCTTTAAGTAATGATTTAATGGGCCCCACATTTCTTTCTCTTTTTTTTAACCTATTTTTATTTTATTGATTAAATATCAAATATTTCAATTAAAATTTGTTCCAAAAAGTTAAAAGGACACAGCAAATTGCAAAAAGACAGGTCAACACAGGAAGACAAAATATAGAAGCTAAATATTCAGATAAGACATCAATCAGGTGAACATTAATACATTAACAATTTAAGTGAAACATGAAATACAATAATGTTTCCTGTCTGTATTTTCTTAAAGAGAGCTTTAGGAGGTGGAATAGAACACTACTGTAAAACTTATGAATGATTTTGTGAAAATACATTGGCATGAGTTGATTATTTGGACAATATTGTGAGGTCTGGTTGCATTTGTATGCTGTCTGAGCCTATGTTAGATATGTAAACTTAAACTTTTTGACAGGTCTCAGAGGAGTTCACCATTGTTAAGACTATTTTAGCTTAATTTAGGCCTACCTGTCATAAACAGCCTGAACAGCCCAGTTTAAATGTAGGCTTAAAGGATCCAGATGTTTTGCCCAATAAATTAATTTCTGCCAAGACTGGCTTGAAAATGTCAACACTGTTGACTAATGGGGGACTAAAAAACAGACTCTGTAAAGTAACAGTAACAGACATAAAACTGATCAGCACCCTCACCTGGTCACTGTAGGTAAAGTTTTGGTTTATTTTTGACATACTCCAAAGAAAAAGATAGTTTTTATAGGAAAGATTAAAGTTCTGTCTAATGTAAAGAGTCATTGTAATGGAAGATGACAAATCATTATGGCTGCAGGATTTATTACATTTCATTATTTGTACAACAGAAGGTCTGAACCAAATTCCTCATCCTCAGTCCATCTTGTATACAAATGATGTAGCTTCACCTCCTCCTAATTTATGTTGGTCTTTTTCAATTTATTTTAATTGTTTATCTGGTGACTTTTTATATAATTAATGAATGTGATTTTCAAACATTACTGACGTCTCTGTACATTTCGTCTCTGTCGGGTGAAAACCTCCCAAACTGTTACTTTTCAGTATTCAAATTCAAATGTAGCAGCAAACTCAAAGCGAGCTTGTGGATTGGCTACTTTTGATGCTTTTGTGTGACACTGTAGGATGATAAAGTTGGACATTAATATACCAAAATATATAAGAATATGGAGATAGGAGGTTTCTGCCAGACAGCAAATGTTTATTCTTATGGCAGTTTAAATGTTATGGCCTCAATTGCGTTGAAACCAGATGGAGGCTGTAGTGTAAGCTCCAGTCCACAGTGTGAATGTACCAGAGGAGAAATGTGACTGAATGCTCAACTCTGTCTTCAACTAACAATATGGAAATGCTGTTAATGGGTGCCAATACCATGTACATATTATTTACGTTTTCACAAAATACTCATTTGTTTTTACCAAATGAAAGCTGTTCCAGCTAGTAGGACGTTGTTTATTGTTCCTATGTATGTATTTACTTTGTTATACTTTATATTTGATATGAAAAAAGGCAAATCTTTCTCTTTTTTCCTCAGCACCTAAAGTTGATTTTAACATTATGCACTGTATGAAACCAGGCTATCTGTCTGTGTTCACACAATATTTTGTAATTTTTTAAATGTTGTAGTCTCTGGTATTTGTTAATTGTTCTTTTATTTGACCAATGATTACCTTTTTTTTTTTTACCTTTGTTGTTGATGTGACAGAAAAAGAAAATACATTTGCACATTTGCTTTATTGAGAATTTTGTGTTGGTTGACTTTTGTTCAACCTGCATCCACAGGACATGTGTTTCATTATAATGGTTCATAACAGATTCATTATTTTACTTGTTGGTTAAATCCCTTCAGGTTCCAGAGCCGGTATCCAGATGCAGTTTGCCTTTGATCCACAGCTTGAGACAATATACAACAATCCTTTCAAGACTTTGCACGCAGGCACGCACACACACACACACACACACACACACACACACACACACACACACACACACACACACACACACACACACACACACACACACACACACACACACACACACACACATGGAGTGCAACCCTGAAATAAGTAACAGGCCAGATTCAGATGGCATGTATGCATGTGTATGCGTGCTGAAGGGTGCTGATACAGTGTTGTTGAGATTGAGAGATTAGCATTGTAGGCCAGTAGGCCAGCCGTGATCTAAATCTACCAGGCAGCGATACATTGTCAGCTTGAATGAGAGGTTAACACTGACTGAAGACTTATTAAGGATGATGGAATAACTCACACAGTCATCTTGTTAAGCTTGTATGATCTACATCTGTCATAATCCTGATCAATAGACATGATCCAAGCTGTCAATCCCTGGGGAAACAATAGTCGCTGATTGGCTGATCCACAAGGTCCCACCCTTCCATAACAGAAGCCATCAGATAAAACTTCTGAGAAGTCAGTTAGTCAGACTACTGAGAAGTCAGTCACTCTCTGTCCATCAACAGTTGGTCCTCTGTTCTCTGTCAGCTTCAGTCTCTCTGTACTCGTCCACACTGTTCTGGTTTGGGGGATGTTGGGGATATTCTGTTGATTTACCTCAGTCCTGACTCCTGGGAATCCTTGCAAATCTTCCCTGACACTGGCTGAACACTGTCACTAGGCAGTTCAAGGTTGGACATTGACAATTTAATTAAAACAGTGACAGTGTCACAATTATTCTTCTATTTTTATTTATTTTTTCATACGTATTAAGACTTGAAAACGCCTTCAACTCTGCTCTGTTTGGTGGAAGTGAGAAACTACAAACACTTCTGGTTCTATGTTGAGAGGACAAGGAGACATTTGAGGAGACAGGTTTTACACAAAGTTCAATCTTAGAGAATGGATCTGAAGGAGCTCTGTCTGACAGACAGCTACTTGCTCAACAACACACCCAGGTAAGGAGCAAGCCTTATCGTTTTTATATCCCTTTGTCTATTATTTTATTCCAGTCATAAGCCTAGCATGTTTCTCTGTGTTAATTCATATTATGTGATTCGTATAAGCTAAACTGGACAACCTCATCCAGAATAAAACCCTATAGTAGACTATTTCTGATTCGTGATTTTCTGTATACTAGAGGTTTGGTAGAATCTGTACACAAGTTCAGGCTGCTACACACCTGTCACTCTTCTGTTGTTGGGGTCCACTGGTGCCATATTTGATATCATGAATATCAACCTAAACTCTATATGGTAGTCATTGTTCTAGAGTTCCATATAATTGTTTGTGCTGATGCCATTGAAGTTATACAACACACTCCATATTTGGGCGTAGCAGTATTGGGAACTCCTTACACACACACGCACGCACACATGCACACACATACTGTATATGTAGGCTACTTGGCAAGCCAGCATAACGTACTCTCTCCATCAGCATGGGTTCTTTCTTGCTCTGGTGATGAGGTACCGTCTTCCAACAAGCCGTGCCTCTTAATTGGCCCACCTAGCTCCATGCATCCATCCTAGCTCTCATACAGCCTCTTTTCCAGAACTCACTCCCTCGACCCTGGCTCTCCGGACAACACCAGCTCCAGCGGTACAAGTGCTATCAGCAGCGGTATGGACACACGCATCGACGGTGTGATGCCGTTCTCCGCGCAGGTGGACTCTGTCCTGAGATATGATGACCACCTGGGCCTGGCAGTGGCCAAGAGGATCTGTCTGGTCTGCAGTGACTTTGCCTCGGGCTACCACTACGGGGTGGCTTCCTGCGAAGCTTGTAAAGCTTTCTTCAAGAGGTCTATACAAGGTGAGAGAGAGAGAGAGAGAGAGGCGAGTGAGTGAACATGCAGAGGACTATACTAGGTGAGAGAGAGAGAGAGGCGAGTGAGTGAACATGCAGAGGACTATACTAGGTGAGAGAGAGAGAGAGAGGCGAGTGAATGACCATGCAGAGGACTATACAAGGTGTGAGAGAGAGAGAGGCGAGTGAGTGACCATGCAGAGGACTATACAAGGTGAGAGAGAGAGAGAGGCGAGTGAATGACCATGCAGAGGACTATACAAGGTGAGAGAGAGAGAGAGAGGCGAGTGAATGACCATGCAGAGGACTATACAAGGTGAGAGAGAGAGAGAGGCGAGTGAATGACCATGCAGAGGACTATACTAGGTGAGAGAGAGAGAGAGAGGCGAGTGAGTGACCATGCAGAGGACTATACAAGGTGAGAGAGAGAGAGAGGCGAGTGAATGACCATGCAGAGGACTATACAAGGTGTGAGAGAGAGAGAGAGAGGCGAGTGAATGACCATGCAGAGGACTATACAAGGTGTGTGAGAGAGAGAGGCGAGTGAATGACCATGCAGAGTGGTGCAAAGTCCGCTTCTGCTGACTCAGCATCGTTCCAGTTGCATAGGCATACCGATAGGCAGAGAATCATAAATCATGAGAGAAAGAGAGAGAGGACAATGTTTACTTTAACATTGTCCTCTCTCTCTTTCTCTTGACTGTTTGACTGTACTTTATTTGAGTATTTGTATTTTTTAATACTTATGAAGTTATGATTTTCATTCCACTACATTATTTACCCGGCTGGGTCGCCTAAGTGAGTGGTATGATGTTGAAAGACCCGAAACCCTGTTGACCTCAGGAAACATCCCTGAAGATACGTCCCAGGTGCATCCATGCGATGTATTTTTAGGTATAGTTATTCTATTTATAGTGACTCATAGGAATAGATGTGACAACCATGGGTATAGTCTGGTGACCACCGGAGAGACGGGTGACAACCGGAATGTAGACGGCACCCGGGTGAGCAGTATACGCCCCAGACTGTGTCCTCCGTGAGGAGGAAGCCCAACCTTGGTGAGGCCTTTATGAGGGCAATTATAGTCCACCACTCCTGAATGCAGTGCCATGGTACTGCATGGGATTCTGGCGCAAATAATCATTGACATTTGTGTCTAAATACAACAATGCATTGAAAGGAAAACGAAAATGTAATTGTAATTTGCACTTTTGAATACCTAATTAATAATGTAATAATTAATAATTCTTAAAAGCGGGCTTCTTAAGACTATACCATACTTTGTCCACCACAGCATTGCGTGTGTGTGTGTGTGTGTGTGTGTGTGTGTGTGTGTGTGTGTGTGTGTGTGTGTGTGTGTGTGTGTGTGGCCTACAGCGGGTGTCTTCATACAAATTGAGGCCAAGTTGTGGCATGTGTAATCTTAATTAATGATAATGAACCAGGTTAATCAATAGCCAATTAAAGCAGGCTGCTATAGTTTCCCGGCTGAATCGAGTCGCGCCAATTGATTTCTGTGTGAAGCCTGGGTGTGTTTATTGGTTTATAGATCATCAAGTTAATATCATTATGTTTTACTTCTCTGAGGCAGACCGAGAACCGACGTCTGTGTGAGTCCATCTATCTGTTCCTTTACACACGTAGGCCTGTATACATTCACATTGTATTTGAACGGTATAGTTCTACAGTAAATGCATGGCAGCTCTCCGAGTCCATGGCAAATCTTAGCGACCCAAAACTAACTATTGATTGATGATGCTAGATCGATTCTGTCAACTGTGGCTGTCCTATGTCGTGTAACGTAAGCACTTATACCCTCAATTCTTTTTACGTTTGATAATTTGAAGGCGTTCAGTGACGTTCTGATACAGAGAACGACGGGGAAGTTACCTCAGACGTTTTGTTTTTCTAGATCATCATTGTAAATTCAAATTGTAATCAAGCAAATATTTTAAAGGGCAGAGCCGTTTAGGCCCGACAGGGTAAAACATGTGTCACGAGTCACGATCTAGAATGCTTTATGATAAAATAATAATACTATTAATAATACTATTATTAATAATAATAATATATGCTACTTTTTGTAATCAAATTAAATTAAGATGGGGTTTAAATGTAGGCTAATTATTATTATTATTATTAGGAGAGAGAGAGAGACAGGGAGAGGAGAGAGAGCATCATAGTCATTTACAACGTGTGCATTGTCTTTAACTCTCCCCTGTGTACATACATACCCCCTCCCCCAGTCCCCCTCCATGCAATTATTATTTTAATGTAAATCGCACGTATAGGCCTACCTGAGCTGGGACTTTGACCAGGTTTAAACCATACAGAAGCATCACTGTATTTCAGCACCATAGACAGCGCCTAACCCTAACCCTAGCCTGGTCCCAGCCTTAGAGAAAAGCCCTAACCTCTTTAAACTATGGGCTCCATTTTCGTCACCGCTTCCCTAAACGTCTTTGCCTTTCTTACTATTTTGATTTTCTTTTTAGTAGTTCAACTAGCCAATCTACATTTACACGTTGTGAGCTTGTAGACTGGCCATTTTAACTATTCAAAAATGTTTTGCAAAATTGTAAAAAACAAAAACAAAAAAGGCATAGAAGTTTAGGGATAAGGTGTTTAGCGGTGACGAAAATGGAGCCCTATATGCCTGCGGCCTGCCCGGGGCGTGGTTATAAGCACAACCTTTTGATTTGGTAGGCCTATACAGTATGTCGCGTCTGTTTTCAGTGCCTGAATGTACCTGAAGAATAGTCATTTTATAAATAGAATGTCCGTCCGTCCGTCCGTCCGTCTGTCCGTCTGTTTAAACAACACATGTTCCTGTGTGTGCATGCAGGTAATGTCGAGTACACCTGTCCATTGATTGACCAGTGTGAGATGACCAAGAGAAAGAGAAAAGTTTGCCAGGCATGTCGCTTCCACAAATGTCTGCTGGCTGGTATGATGAGAGAAGGTTAGTAATCCATCCATCCATACATCCATCCACTCATCCATTCCTAACAGTATATGTGAATCTATCCGTCCATTTTCTATATTTCCTATTTAGAAGTATGCGGATGGTGTACTGACTTAGGCAGTTTTAGACACAGAGAGAACACAGAGCCTTGGCTGTATTCTGTATAGACCCTTCTAGACCGTCCGTAGGTCTTTAACATGGGGTCCGGGAACCCTAGGTGGGGTTCTGAGTTACTACAGTTGGGGCCGCCAAATATTTGTGTGACAAAAAGCTTTCGTTTTCACTAAGCATCTTTAAAGTAATGTTGAAAACGGGTGAAGTGCCTTTGAGCCAGCTGGTGAGGAAGCACATCTCACATCAGCAGTTTGGTTGAAGGAGTGTGTGTTTTTCTGTCTCAGGTGTGCGTATGGATCGCATCAGAGGAGGAAGACAGAAGTACAAGAAGAGGGTGAATTCCGAGCTCGGGACATACGTTGAAGCCCCGTGCACACACCCTGTTGACAACAGTAGTAACAGTAAGCATCACTGCACGCGCACACACACACACACACACACACACACACACACACACACACACGCATGCACACAAACGCACGCGTGAGAAAAAATATCACACCCGTGTGAAGTGAGGGCCGCTAATATATTAAAGTCTAACTCATGTTGATTAGGTGATGTAATGGTGATGTAAAACAAACGGTGCCAACACAAACATTAAATGCCATTAACAATAAAGACGTAATGACGTAATGAGGGACAATATGACGTAAATGTTCCCTTCATTGTCAATGGTGTTTTTTAAACAAACATTGAACTAAATACAAACATGACAAATACAACAATGACGTAAAAGAAGAAAAAACGTGACATCATGTGGCAGCCAAGTCTGTGGACTTTCTAATGTTTGTTTAGAGCACTTAAACAAACATGAGTGAGGTGCCCGTCCGTCCCTTCCCACGAGTGTGATTTCTTATCATACTTTTCATCTCCTAGGAAACAAAGTGATTTCTCAGCTGCTGGTGACTGATCCCGCACCCCTAACTGCCAATGAGGACAAATCGACCAATGATAGCGGCCTGAGGTGTCTGCTGACTCTGTGCGACCTCCTGAACCGCGAGCTGCTACTTCTGATTGGCTGGGCCAAACACATACCAGGTACACACATTTCTATTGTAATTCATTATGTCCACCATGGCGAAGGCATGCCCCGGTCCCCTTGCTGGCAGCACAAATCATTTGGCACTGATCATTGCAGCGGTTTGCAGATTTGCCCCATACAAACCACCAAACAAACAAACAAACATGGTTGAAAAGACATCATCTCACACTTTGCCTTCAGCCTAGTGGAGATAATACAAACCTAACACAAACAAACAAACATAATCTACATCGAAAACCTCAGTATCAAATTTGTTTGACCACTACTCTGTCCTACACACCAGGCTTCTCTGAACTATCATTGGAGGATCAGACATCTCTGCTGCAGAGTGGTTGGATGGAGGCCCTGTTAGTGGGTGTGGCATGGCGCTCCCAGGCCTCAGGGGAGGAGCTTGTCTTTGCAGAGAACTTGCGATTGGACAAAGAACAATGCCGTGCCACAGGCCTGGCTGACATGTACGAAGCACTACGTCACCTGTCTAGCAAGTACCACTCCATGAAGTTGAATCAGGAAGAGGTGGTGGCACTGAGGGCTGTGTCACTCGCCAACTATGGTACACGCACATATGCACGCACGCACGAACGCATGCACGCACACACACACACACACACACACACACACACACACACACACACACACACACACACACACACACACACACACACACACACACACACAGACCAGAGAAATCCGGAAATTTAAACAAATCCCGGCACAATATTCCCAAATGAGATGAACATTTTCAAGTCTGAACAAGGTTTCTACTGTAGGTGAAAGTATGCCAGGACAATAGAGTGTGCCAAATGAAAAAAATTATAATAAAGAAATAAAGACAACAAAGATAACCGAGAGCAGCACTTATGGTATTATGACAAACCATCATAATATGTGATATCTACCATCTATCCAATGGGTCTAAGGTTTACACATACTGCCTCTCTCTACCATCTATCCAATGGGTCTAAGGTTTACTACTGCCTCTCTCTCAGACACCATACACGTTTGTATAGTTGATCAATGAGGTCTCCTGCTTCAGTTCCCAGACATCAATCAATATCAATAATGCTCTCCTCTGTGATCAATATACGTCTCCTCTTCCAGCAAACTGAAATGATGCAGCTGTGTGTGTGTGTGTGTGTGTGTGTGTGTGTGTGTGTGTGTGTGTGTGTGTGCGCGCACACGCGTGTGTGAGAGATACTGACCTTGACTGTCTCTGCCTCCCCCACCGTATGCGTCTATTTTTGTCCATTTGTCCATGTCTTTGTTTGACCCACCCTCCCTGTCCCTGTCTCTGTTGTAGATGCAGAGCCAGTAGACGGTGTAGACTCGGTCCAGTGGTTCCGTGATGGCCTCCATGAAGCCCTTCAAGACTACGAGTCCCAGCAGCACCGGCGTGATCCGCATCGAGCCGGCCGTCTGCTCATGAGCCTCCCTCTGCTCCGTCAGACGGCTGACCTTGCTGCAGTCACTCTGCTCCGCCTGCACCACCAACACCATGTCCCAATACACAAACTACTGCTGGAGATGTTGGAGGCCAAAGCATGAACAGATTGAACACACGCACGCACGCACGTACGTAGCCTATACTATAGCTAAACGATTTGTATTTGGAGTTTATTTTCATATGGAAGTATTTTTTCAGAGAGGACTGTCTTTAGAAGCATGTTTGGATGTTTCTTTCCTTGAATACCCACCGTGTGTGTTGTTAACATTCTACTGGAGGACATATCTTAAAAAATGAAAAAAACATTATAACATTTCTTTTGTACCTTTTTAAATATAGTTTTATCCTAATGAAGTTGTTTTTAAGCGCTATATAAATTCTATGTACAGTGTTATTACTATTAAAACGTACTATGGCTATGCAAGAGAGTAATGTAATTGTAGAACAAACCCCTATCTGAAAATGTTTTGTGCCAGGGAGTCAGGGACCCCCCCAGACTAAAACAGGGGTTAGAGAGGAGTACACTCAAGTGAAGTGGAACCTTGCGTCCCAGAGGACAATATACACACCTCTTAGTCTTCACACACTGGCCACTGCCTGCAATTGACCTTATGCACACCGCAGCCATGTTGCCAGCAAGGTGGTAACTAGATACAATTTCCCATTGACAGCCCATACATCCATAGGCGATTTGTGGCTCTCCCAGCAGGGGGGCACGGAGTTTTTATTATTATTAGTTTATTTTATTAGGGGTATAACTATAAACACATTTTTAATGTGGGGGCAACCAGGATTACAGGTGGTATAATAATAGCCTTAAAATATCTGGGTATACACATCTGTGAGAACTCAATGGCTAAGTTATAGAAAAAGTTATAGAATATAAACAACTAAATATGCAAGACAAGTAGGCTACTTATTTTTCTAGACACTATAAACTATATGATTTATTTACTCATTTTGGAGCATACCATAGCCAATCAGCATGTGAGTCATGGCAATGTTCATTACAAAGCACAAATTAAATGAAAAATATAAATGAGTATAATTTTTTTTGTTGGGGTTCAATAGTTCTTTCTAGGGTATGATTTGGGGACCTAAAGATCAATACAAAATGAATATCAACATCTTTATACTGTCCACAAATTAGATAGGGGATAAATTATGACAGGCAGTTACTGTCCGTAACTGCCGTTAAAATATGACTCCTCAGTCAAAAAACACTTGACATAGACCCTCGTGCTTCCTATAAGGTGTGATTTGGGGCCCTAAAGATTAATACTAAATCAATATCAACATCTTAATACTGTCCGATTCTTAGATAGGGAGGGGGGTGAAATTATGACAGGCAGTTGCTACTGTCAAAATATGACTCCTGTTACAGTTCACTCTCCATCACCTCTACATCCATGTGCTGTGAGTGCTCTGGCCACCAGAGGACTCCAGAGCACTCCACAGCACCTCTCTCCCTGTTACAATCTCCCCACCTGGATGTCGTCTGAAATCACCTGATGAGCCTACAAAAGCCAGGCCTGTCTGCAGCACCAATTCTTCCCCAGTCTACGGTTGGTAAAGTTAGACAGCCAGTCGAGCCAGACATTTAGGCCCTCAGTGTTTAGACTTAGACAGTTAAACGTCACACCGTTACTGTGCTTATTCTCTGCTCTGTGGACCTGCCTTTGACTCACCTTCTCTTGTGTTTCCGGGACCGAGCTCTGTGGAGCAGCCTACAGACCCCTGCACCTCCTTTCCCCCCTGTGTTTGTGAATAAACATCCGCCTGGGTGAGCTTTACTCTCCTTTACCTCTCCTTGCATGTGCATTTGGGTCACACCACACCGAGTCATAACAACTCCCAGGTCAAAATCACTTTGTGGTGTGAAATAGACAGTGCTTTCTAGGGGATTTTAAAGATGAATACAAAATCAATATCAACATCTTAATACTGTCCAATTCTTAGATAGGGAGGGGGGTGAAATTATGACAGGCAGTCAAAATATGACTCCCAGGTAAAAACAAAACAAACTATTTTGTGTTTTAAATAGACACTCATGCTTTCTAAGGTGTGGGACTGTGAGGCCCTAAAGATTAACACAAAAATGAATATCAACTGCTTAATACTGTCCTTATGACAGTTGTTGCTGTCAAAATATCACTCCCCAGTCAAAAACAAATAAATATAAACTAGTGCTTCCTAGTGTAAAGGTGGGGGACGGGATAGGGAATTATGACGCATGATTACAAACGGCTATGTCTAACCAATGCTATGTCTAACCAAAGTATGGCCCACAATGTTCCATGGTCTGATAATGATTTACTGTGCATTGGTCACATCATGTATATTACGTAAGACTATTTATAAGACCATATATGTGTATATAATATTTTAACATTTTCAAAATAAAACAAGGTGCCCAGATGTCCCTATAGTGCTCCACTTTTATATCCACTTTTTCTGATTTGTTGAAATGACAGAACAGGAACTGACCTTTACTTTAGATATAACTTTTTATAAGACAGACAGAAAATCAGTTGTCAATGGCAGTCACAGCAGTAAAGAAGGCGACACGGGACAGACAGGGAAAAATAAAAGTAGAAGCTTCTGTTTTGTGCAATCCTGTACGTGGTTCTAAACCTTTAGCCCTTCGCTAAGTCCCTCGCCAACCCGTCCTTGTCCAATTGGCACGTTAGCAGCGAGGAGACAGGGCTAGCTGTCCTTCTCACCCATTGACTGCATCCACACAGTCGCATCACAAAGATGCCAGTTGCTGCGAGCGGCAGGTGTCTCTTCCTGGTTTTTAAACAGCTGGTGGATGGAAATGAAGTTCCACCCATGCTGCAACTTAAGGGGGAAAAGCGTTTCCGGTTTTCTGGCCAACACTGCAAGTTGACATTTGGCATCTTTGTGAATCTACTGTCTGGATGCGCCCTAAGACTACGTTGATTAGTATTAGTGCCATCACCTGGGTGGGTCAGTTGTGTAACTTTCCCGACGTTAAGCTGTGTATGTGTTCAACAACATCAGCCATCAGCAAAATAACATTGACAGCTATGAGTTGACGAAAACTTGTCTTGCAGAGCAACGGTTGCTAAACTATTTGGATTGGCATTGGACAATCGCTTTTTGGGGTGGGGTTTAGCGAATGGCTAATTCAAAGTACCCAAGAGAGCTTTGAATCCCTTGGCACAGGGATTGTCAGGCCTGGATTAACAATGGAATTTAGTGGAGCTTAAGCTCCAGGGCCTCTTACCTTTAAGGTGCATGTATTTCATCGAAATGTATTTTTAAAAGCTTTGTTCATCAATTTAAATGTTCCCTTTAATATTGTGTAAAACTTACATGATTTTCATATGAGAAATTATCTTTCTTTCTTTCAGTAGATGCCCCCTATTTTGTCAATTTTGTCATGTCCCCAATGGCCTTCGATGAAAGTGGACTTGAGATATGACTATTACAAATGTACAAAGATCCATAAATTATGCCATTCACATGTAACTATCAGTGCTTTATTGCAGGTCGTGTTTAGTTTTTGAATAAATAGATGATTAATCATTAAAATAGCATTATATAGCTCTGTCACCCAATCGCACTCAACCCGGTTACACAAGTCATTCTCCCCTCCATAACGATAATTAACTGGCCCTTTAGTGACATCACTAACACCGTTACATGGAATAAAGATAGAAAACAATTATTTGTGAAAATTATGTTTGTTATTTCAACATCTGATTTCTTAATCACATGCATGCTACAGTATGTGGTCTCCTCTTAATCACCAAAGGTATAGTGGCCATCTTTACAACCCCGTGAATAACGGGGTTGACACAACATTTTCAACCCCGTTATTCTATTATTCTATATAGAAATACATAAAAAATATTAATTGAATGCCTGATATGGGAAATTATGTTTTTCTGATAGCTAAAGATGTCCTTAATATTCTGGGCTATTCAAAATGGCTTCTTTTAGCGAGACAAATCAGGAGAAAATCTTCTTTGTAATCGACATTTCTTTATTACAGCAACAAGGAGTCCGGAAGAGTCTCTCTGTCCATCTGCAATTAGACGACACATAGGGGGCTCTGGCCCCATATTTAAGATGAGAATATGTGAATATGTGAATATTATAACGTGAAATGAATGGACATATAATGTCCATAAAATGTGTGTTCCAATGCTTAATAATAATATAATTTTCCATAACTGTCTTAGACTCCCACGATTTTGCAACCCATCTTTTCAGCCAGTGTCAATTATCTAATGTAATCCTGGGCGCTACACTTCCTCTGCCAACATGGGGGGGGGGGCAGCGGACAGACGTCATGCTTCCTTCTATGCTTGAGGTGTCCAAGCTTCTTCTTTTCACCTGACATTGGGGAGTTTCCCCGGCAGGACGTATAGGGTGTGGAAGGAACACATGACATTATAGAGGGTATGCACGTGACATCATCATCAAACCCGAAATTTTGCAGGAACGCCTACTGAGTGGCAAAAAACGATACTTTCTGGCCTTGATAGCCCATACATCCGAACAGAAAAGTTGTATTTGATTGCATTAAACGATGGTAAACGACATTAAACTCACTTTGTCACTCACTTTGCCACTCGATTTGCCATTCACTTTATGCATGTGCCCTCTATCCCGACCAGTTCCTTTCCCCTCCATCAAGTGCTCTGGCTGACCAGGGGGAGGTAGTTTAGAGACCAGGATTACTGCATGTTTTTGTGAGGGTAGCTACCCTAGGGCCTAGGGGACACGGGGAGAACATGAAAACTCCACACAGAGACTCTTGATTGATGGGGGATGATTTCCGTTGTCAGTTGTCAGCCTTGGAGAGGGAGGGTGGTGGGAAGGTCGGGGAGAAGCAAACCACCTACTTTATTTAGGACACCATGTGTAGGCCATTGTGTACCATTTTGCCTCTAGTGGCTCCAATGAAGATCGCCCATCTTTATAAATTAATTATCTTTGGGTGTCTCTCCTCTGCAGTGCTGGCAATCCTGTTGATTGGAATGAACCAAGCACTGTAGAGGAGGAGGGGTGTATGTTGTGTTTATTATTATCATTATCATTCTTTATGGAATATATTTAACTTTGATATTATATTTCCTGATGCAATTGTGTAAAGTAACTTATGGGCCTTAGTTAGCCTTGGTTATGTTATAAGAGTTACCAATTAGCAATCAGGTGATGGTTTGCCTTACCTGCTTAAAAGGCGTGCTACAGGTGAAGGCAGGGGTTCAGTGACTTCAGTCCTTGCTTGAGGCTAGAGTGACAACATCCAGGTGAGAGCTACCAGGGTCTTAATTTGTATTTAAGGTTTTCCCTGTTTAGTTTCTTAAGTTATTGGTTTGTTTCATTTTCTTTAGTTGTCAAGTGTTTATTCAGTTCTTAAATCTGGAGTGTTGTTTTGGTCAGTTTTATTTATTGTGAACTATTATTTTGCCTGGGCTACACAACCTGCACTGGAGGTAAATTATTTACCAAAACCTGCATCTTGAGACTTGTTAACTTTTTGGAGCCTTGGCCACTCGGCTAACTTTACACCTCCATTTCATGAAACTTGGAGAAACATTTTCTGAAAGGCTGTAAACACTGTAAAACGTACCCCCTGCCTGGACTCAATTCTAGTTTCTTCTCCAATTATTTTCAAGATATTAAGGGCTCTATATTATTCATCCATGCTAAACTACTTTGCCTTTTTTTTTTAAACTATTTTGAAAAACATTTTTGAATAGTTAAAATAGCCAATCTACATCGACACGTTGTGAGCTTGTAGATATTAGGCTATTTTAAATATTGATTGGTTATACATATATTTATTTAAGTATCACACACTCACAGTTGGCCAAGGAAGAACCTCCACCCCAGATCTTTCACATCGGCCTCATGGTGGTATAACATCGGCTTCATGGCCTCATGGTAGTACAACAGCCCGCCTAATATTTTGGCCAATAAGTCCTTGAACCGTAGCTCATACAATACAAATATTTTTCCTTGTATTCCTTGGTTTCTCCATATACTGTAGGCCCTGACCACTTTTGCCAGATTTTCCTCCATTTTGTGCTTTCTTTTCGAAACACACTTTTTGCTACTTTTCCTAGTTTTGTATTTATTTATTTATTCCAGTAGACAGGTGCCCGTCTGTAGAGCATCGAGTGGTATAACGATGGAAGTTGGAGATCCATGCCCCAGCGGCTAGGCAATACCCGTTGTACCTGTGTCAGAGTACCCGTTACACCCATCTGTCTGTGTCCCTTTTATGCCCATATGGAGATTTCTGCATCTGTCTCTTTCTGTCCCTTTATTTCTATATATGGAGTTCTGTGTCAGGCATGCCCAAATATGAAGTGTGTTGCCTAATCTCTAATGTCTGACTTTTGAAATGACGTCATATGGCAGCCAAGTCTACTTTTAATGTTTTATAGCCGTAAACGTCATGTGACATCATGTGAGTCAATATAAATACATATTGTATATATATCTCAAATGTTATATGCTTAACATGTGATCATGGTTTACCATATATGGTATAAGGTGGATGGAGGCTCCAGTGACATATGGGTAATACGTCACAATGGAGGCTTAGACCATAAGAAGCAGAGATTCTGCCATATAGGTGTGTTAACTCTTGCTTATGTGAAGTAGGTCAGGTCTCCTAAAGTCACAATGAGAGCATCAGTCATCAACTGTGAATGAGATGGGAGACACATTGGAGTTTAATGGGATTCATCAGGAAGTCAAAGGCTTCTGGAATGATGGGTGCCTGCGTTTCAGCAAGCAGAACATTGCATACAAGAACCGCAAGACAGGCAAGCTGGACAACATCCCAGCTGGGGAGCTCACCGTGGCCCAGTGGAGACATGTGTGTTTGGGACATGGCATCAAACTATCAACCAGCACTGGACATGTCTATAAATACGACGGCTTTAGGGACACAGACTTTGAGAGGATCTCTGACTTCTTTAAGGCCAACTACAAGGTGGAGCTGACAGAGAAGGACATGTGTGTCAAGGGCTGGAACTGGGGTACCGCCAATCAGTCAGGGCCAATGTTGTCATTCGACATCGACGACAACACTGTATTCGAAATCCCACTTTCGAACGTGTCCCAGTGTACTACGGGCAAGAACGAGGTCACCCTGGAGTTCCACCAGAATGACGATGCAGAGGTTTCCCTCATGGAGGTCCGGTTCTATGTCCCCCCCGGTCAGGTGGACGAGGGACAGGATCCTGTTGAAGTGTTTGCCAAGAGTGTGCTGTCCAAGGCTGATGTCATCCAGGCCACAGGAGACTCCCTGTGTATCTTCAAAGAGCTGCAGTGTCTCACGCCCACAGGAAGGTATGACATCCTTATCTATCCAACATTCCTTCACCTCCACGGTAAGACATTTGACTGCAAGATTCTCTACACCACAATGCTGCGTCTCTTCCTGCTTCCGCACAAGGACCAGAGGCACTTCTTTGTGATCAGTCTTGACCCTCCCATCAAGCTGGGCCAGACTCGCTACCAGTTCCTTACCCTTCTCTTTTCCAAGGAGGAGGACAACAGCCTCACCCTTAACATGAGCGAGGAGGATGTGCAGCGTCGGTTTGAGGGCAAGCTCAGTAAGAACATGTCAGGCCCTCTGTATGAGCTAGTCAGCAAGGTGATGAAGGCCCTGGTTAACCGCAAGATCACTTTGCCTGGAGACTTCAATGGCCACTCAGGTGCCCAGTGCATCACTTGCTCCTACAAGACCTCCTCTGGCCTCCTGTATCCCCTGGAGAGAGGTTTCATCTACGTGCATAGGCCTACGGTGCACCTGCGTTTTGACGAGATCTCCTTTGTCAACTTCGCCCGAGGCACCACCACCACGCGGTTCTTTGACTTTGAGGTGGAGACCAAGCAGGGGAACGAGTACACCTTCAGCAGCATTGAGAAAGAAGAATACGGGAAACTGTTTGACTTTGTCAAGGGCAAGAAACTCAACATCAAAAACAGAGCCTTCAAAGAGAGCATGAAGGGTAACAATGACACTAGGTACAGTGACTCTGACGATGACCACCAGCACGATGCCTACCTGGAGAGGATGAAGGACGAGGGCAAGATCCGGGAAGATGGAAATGACGAAACAGAAGATGAGATTGACGAGTCTTACCACCCCGGAGAGGAGGATGATGACGCTGCATTAGAATATGATAGCAATGGTTTCAGTGAAGGAGACGACGGTGAAGATGACAGCAAAGCCTCAGTGTGGAGTGACCCTAGTGAAGGAGACAGTAAGAACACAAGACAGGCCAAGAAACCCAAAGTCTTGCAGGAGAAGAAAGAGAGGAAGCCAAGTAAAGAGAAGAAGCAGAAGGACACCGGTGGCCCCAAGAGGCCGATGACTGCCTACATGCTATTTTTGAACTCCAATCGTGAGCGCATCAATTCAGAGACCCCAGGCATCTCTGTCCCTGAGGTCGCTAGAAAGGCTGGAGAAATCTGGAGACAGTTGGGCAAGGAACAGAAGAAGGAGTGGGAAGAGAAGGCTTGGGAGGCTAAGGTGCAGTATGACGAAGCCCAGAAAGACTACAAGGAGAGTGGTGGAGTCGCCATGCCTTCCAAGATGGAGAAGAACAATGCAGGCAAGAAAAAGAGGAAGTCAGCAGGAGGAGTCGAAGAGAAGGCTCGAGGAGGAGGAGGAAATGAGAACTACAAGAGCCAAGAGGTCATTGAGATGTCTGACACTGACCGCAATGAATCTGATGAAGAGGAATCACCTTGATTTAACCAAACTCTAAATTGGCATGTGGGTGTCCATACCCATACCCGAGTGGCAATCAAGCCTTTGTCAGCCTTCTAATTGGTGCCCGATTGACCAACCAGCAGTCTCCACCTCCTTGTTCCGACCTGGTCTCCACCTACTTTTGGTTGTTTATGTTTAGTTTGAAAAACAAAAAAAATGAACAAAAATCACACCTGTGTGAAGTGAGGAGCACTCTTGTCATCTTACATCATCATGACGTAACATGTCTATTTGCTCAGACACTAACGTAAAATTGTGTAGGGCAAGAATAGACACTAAGCCGATTTGTTCAGACACTATGGTGTAAAATTCTCTGTTCATTGTCAATGGTAATTTAATGTTTGTGTAAAACAAAAATCCACACTAATCACTGAATATAGGAGCGCCCCTAAAAAAAAGTGGCTTTCTATGGTAGTGTGATGTATGTGTGTATATAGCTGACCATGGGTACGAGTACATCAAATAACAGCCTTGCATGGCCCTTTAGGCCGGCACCCAAAGGGCACCAGTGCAATAATCTAATCTACTATATAATGTGCCACGTCTCTGCGTGCATACGGTTGTAATTCACGTAACTTGAGAACCGTTTGACCAACCGACTTCACATTCGACACACGCGTTCCACACCCCCACGGGGAGTGCAGTGCCAGGTATCGAATCGGTCGGACCCACAGTTCTCCAGAACCACCACAAAAGGCTCTGGTCAGGCTCTGCCAGTGGGCCTAATGAGGCCAACTCCTTTCACCTGTGCAATTTCCAGCCTCTGCCTCAGCCAATTGAGGCTCAACCAATCACGCTCTGCCAGTGGGCCGAATTGATTGCCAAGTACACTCTTCAGTTTGCAGTCTTCACACACAGACACATACACAGATCTCCATGTGGGACAACCGGCTGACAGTTAAAACGGGTGCTATGACAACGTATATCATTAGGTACACAAGTTGCATCGTTCCCAAGTAGGCCGGTGGCCGACTGTGACGGGCACGTACAGGTCTAGTGTATGTGTGCGTACGGTTGTAATGCACGTAACTCGAGAACCGTTCGTCCCACCGACTTCAAATTTGACACACACGCCCGGCCTCGGTGGCATACACTGTTGTCCAGAAACACCACAAAAGGCTCTGGTCAGGCTCTGCCAGTTGACCTAATGAGCCCAAGTCCCCTCACCTGTGCAATTTCCAGCCTCTGCCTCAGCCAATTGATTGCCATGGCAACCGCACACCTGCCAATTGATTACCAGTCCACTTTTCACAGTTATTTTGCACTCTTCAGAGGCAGACAGACAGATACAGAGATCTCCATTATACAGTATGGACACAGACAGATAGTTAAAACGGGTGGTGACAACAGGTATTCTTAGTGTAACCCATATGGAATATGGTGTCACAAATTCTTAATATTCTGACTTTTGACCGTCTCAAATGCATGTTACTGTCACTATAGCCTGTATGTAATTCAACACCAATTCACATGTTGACCAGTCTGGCATCGGCGTTTTTCACTCCATTCATTCTTCACTGATTCTTCTTTGAGAAAACAAAGAAATAAGCTACATTTCTTGTCAAATCTAAAACATGTTTTAGATTTCTAAAATCTAAAACATGTTTTAAATTTCAACTACTTTTCTGCAACTCTGCAGAGTTGCAGAAAAGTAGTTGTGCAAGCAGTTAACCATGAAGTGCTGCTTGTGAGAGCCCGGTTCGGTTCCTGTGGAGTTTTGCCGTGTTCTTATATTGCTGTTTTTTGTGATCCTGGTGGAAGTGTGGTTTCTAACCATGCTGAGTATGATGGCGAGCTTGTCCCAGTGAGCAACAGTGCAGAGGGAGCGTTTGGATGCAGTGTGGCCAGCTGCATTGGCTGGCTGTTCATGGCTATGTTTTTGTGTATGTATGTTTGTGTAATAAAACTCATTCCGGGCATTCAAAATTCTGAAATGAAATTCTGTCCAGGACTCTCTTTCAGCTACCTATAATAAGGAAAATTGTGACATCACCTACTACCATATTGCCAAGTTTCACAAAAACCGACTACACGTTTAAGGGCCGATTCACTCCTATTTTAGAGCCGAATAAAAGTCGGTTCGGCACTGTAGAGCCTACACAATGTGACGTCATTTGAGGTTCGGGAGGCGGGTACCGTCCTAAAGTCGACTCTTTGGTGCTACTGAAAATTTCTGACGAGCCGAAATCATTTCGGCACTACAGCGCCGGAACAGCGGTAAAATAGTATGAATCGGCCCTAAGCCAGAACTGCTATTTTTGGCGGAAGAAGAAGAAAGGAGAAGAAAAATCCAGGCAAATACAATAAGGGACCATAATAATTAAGGGACCCTTAATAATAACTGAAGGCAGTATGTCTGGAAGAAGAAATTAAGATAATCGGTTTAGCCCCTACTTCTGCAACAATTAGGCTTAAAAGTGCAATAGACAACATCCAACCACTAGATGTCACCCTTGTTTGTTGCAAAAGGTTCATTATGTCCCTGATAACGTTGTAGTATCTCAGAATGCGGAAGAAATTAAGTTCCATATACCCAATTTCACATAGTCAATTCACAACCAACAAGCTCACAATCTGACCTTAGCCTATAGATCTGCTATTTTCACCATATTTGAAATAGGCTATAGGCCTATAGTTATTCATAATGTAGCCTAGTGGCCAAAAGTATTAAAATGCATAATTAAATGTGCTTGCCTTTGTTATTATTATATTATTCATTGCATCATAGACATCCAAAAGTCCCCTTCCAACAGAGTTCTTTATTATTTCAACCCACAGTTATAATTCAATTATAGCAAAAATAGCTGATCTACAAGCTCAAGACTTTGAGCTTGTAGATCGGCTATTTTTGCTACGACTGTAATGCAATGTGGCCCTCTGGAGTGAGTGTGGAAATACATAGTGGCCCTCTCCATCATCAAAGTTGCCCACCCCTGTACAGTAGGCCTACTAGATAAACTGAGGGTAGGCCTATATCATGCAGGTGTTTTTTTCCTTTTTTCTTCTTCTGAATATTTAGGCTATGCAATTCCTTCAGTCTTTCAGATGGACCTTTGGGGCTATGATGCTCTGTTTGTTGTTTAGTGTGTCTGTTTGTTTGTTTGATTGATTGATGGATTTAATGACAGTCGATATGCTAAATGTACAGATGTACAGTAGGCTAATACAATAATAAAATGATAACACAAAAAAGCCCTGAAAGCTTGTTTCCATTGTGTTCCTGTTTATTCAATTCATCAAGAGGGCTTAGTGTGTGTGTGTGTGTGTGTGTGTGTGTGTGTGTGTGTGTGTGTGTGTGTGTGTGTGTGTGTGTGTGTGTGTGTGTTATACCGGTATACGAATCTATTTCCGGTGTTCATTCTGACGCAGCTCCGTTGTCAAGGAAGCGCGTCCTCCGTTGCCATCGTGGCTTGACTGTACACAGAACGGTGAAATGTAGAGCAAAAGAAGAAAATCAGCGACTTCTGCATGCATTTCAAATGGCCGATGTCTTTTTTGCGCTAGAAGAGTTAAAGTTGATCGTTCTCACGGAAGAAGCGACCGCCATGACATGCACATGCGGCATTCATTCAAATGTCTTTTCGTGAGCACGTCTTCATCATCATGGTGACATTGGTGAGGTTCAGGAACCGTTAGATGAGAAGACGCAGTGCCGGGACCCGTCAATGCCTGCAATCGCCCCTAGAATGCAAGTTCTGAAGGACAACTTCTTCTACCACTCGTATCCTGTTAACTGATGAAAGTAGGCAGTTGCAGGTGTCACTTGCCATAAAGAGCAAAATAGCTGATCTACAAGCAACGCAATTGCATGTAGGCCTACATAAGTTCTTTTTTATGGCAAGTGACGCCATATACAAATTTGAAATGTCAAATGTGTGCATATAGCGTAAGAGTTTGTTGATGGTGCCTGCTTATAGGCCTAGAGCTGGAGATTCCAACATTGTTTTTAATGTGAGCAAAGTTACAGACTCCATAATGAAGTCTTTAGAAGGTTTTGTGAAGTTAAGTGTGCAGCATTAAGCTACGTGTGTGTGTGTGTGTGTGTGTGTGTGTGTGTGTGTGTGTGCTTGTCTTATCTTAATGGAAAGGGGGTACACACACGTCTGCCTTCTCCTACCAAAACCACTCCATTAGCACACATCTCTCCATGCACAAAAACCTGTACCTACAGTACAGCACAGTACAGTATGCTACAGTACAGTACCTTACTTACAGTACAGTACAGTATGATTCAGTACAGTACAGTATGCTACAATTAGGTACAGTACAGTACAGTGCAGTACAGTATATATATATATATATATATATATATATTATTATTATTATTTTCCTTCTGGGGGTCCCTGACACAAAACCTTTTCAGATGAGGGTCCACGGCCAAATAAACTATCCTTTTGTGTGAAACATTTGAGAACCAATGATTTAAAACATGTCTCCTTAGTGGTTGACCTTCAGAAATTCCAGATTAGGAGCTGATGGAGAGCAGCAGGATGAGAGACAACTCCTGGTGGAAGAGCAGAGGACATGCAGAGCTCGCAACCGCAAGTTCTGTCTGGAGACTAAACGCCGCAGAAAGTTGGTTTCATATTGATTCATTATGTCAATTAGGGTTGTCACAATATTATTACATAATCGTCTAATCGCAATTATTTGAGACAATCGCAATGATTTTGTCATCGTTTTTTACATTTATATAAATTTATTTTAGTAATGTCTTGGTATATTTCAGTTATCTGCCCTGTGCACCTATTTTTTACGTAGCCTAAAAAAATGATAGGCCTTCATAAAGTTCCAATTTTCAATGGCAAAAAGTTCAAAATTATTTGTGTGACAATCATCGTCAACTTAAATGTATAATCGTGACAGCCCTAATGTCATTGTTACTACTAAAGCTCACACACATTTGATGCTATTCTGTGTCAATGCAGTATAAATAAAATAAGGAGATAAGAGGTTTCTGCCCGACAGCAACAACATCTGAAAGTGTTAAATGATCGAATTTGGAGTATTTTGGTAATGGTATACATTTTGTATTTTATAAATTGTTAATCGCAACTATTTGTTTGACAGTTAATTGTCACTAAAAAATCAGACCAGTCTGAAGCGAGTGGTGCAACAGCACCCCCTATTGGTACTCTAAACATCGGGACATAGGTTAGGACATAGGGACAACATTGCTGGTTGTAGGAGTGGTTGCACCAAATCATGACCATGACAGCCCTAAAGTTGCAACGTGTCCTGACCTGACCCCAGCCGGTCTGAGAGGATAAAGCAGGTGTGATGAGACACATAGGCAAGCCTATGGTCACTGCACGGTGTGACAGGCCGTTGTCAACTGGCCCTGTAAATAGATCCTGCTCATCCCAGTGGGACAGCACAGAGCGATGACTAACAGCCAACAGGCATTGGCCCGGCCGAGTTCAGCAGCACAGTGACAGCACACTGCGGCTCAAATCCCTCACGGATAATAACCTCCTAAATCTATTGCCCAACAGAGGATAATTAGCCACAGCGATTGTCTTTTTAAACGATGCTTAGGATGCAGCAGGGACAGACAGAAAGAGAGAGACGTAGACTCATGCAAGTGTGGCTGAACATGTAAGAGATGTCATTATTTTCTTTCGTATTTGTCTTAGGCAGCTGGTTTCTTTAGAATCAGCCCAATATTTAAATATTTCCCTATTGTTCATGCTGAATGGTAAATAGGGTTTTTTGGGCGTGCTGAATCCGTTCCAACCATTCATTTTCAGTAAAAATGACTCCTGGACATAAATTCGACCATGCCTGATTTTGTATGTCCCAGAAAGTGTAATAACTAATAATCCATTGCACATCTCAATGGATGTCTATGGTGTTTTCTTGTTTTGTGTGTCTGGGGTGGGGGCTGGGGCATATATAAAATATAAAAAGCATTTTATTAATATCACAAATGCATCTGAATTGAAACCAACTGTTGAAACAGAAGTAGACAATCTTTAATGGATTTAACTGATTTTATTTTCTCCAGAATCACACCTTAAAAAATAATGAATGTGCCACGGCTCCGCAGACTTTCAGTTACAATATATACAAATAAATAAACTGAATATGGGCTCTATAAAAAAAAAAGATCAACACATAATAAAAAACTACGGTGCTAAAAAGAAAACAATAAATACGAATATGAATAAACAAACAACTATCTCTACTCTTGCATCTCCTTTGCCATGGCAGTTACCACAAGAAGAAATACACTGTGCACTGAAATGCAGTGTGTTCAGTCCCCCTCATAGCAACTGACTAACTTCAGAAGATATAGTCTGGTGTGATGGGGTCTATTCATTGACGGTACAGGCTCATAGCCTTTGTCACCAAGCTTCCATCCATACTCCAGTACATTATGTACTGGATTATGTACACACATTAAGTACTGGATTATAGATGGAAGCTTGGTGGTGTTACACTGGATGTACTGTACAATCAATGATGGACTTTGCAGCAGCAGCCAATCTCTGGTCTGGATATACAGTAAGCTTGGAGAGAGTGCTGTGCTGCGGCTCCTGTTGTCGGGGGCAGTTTTTCTAGTTCGATAGTAGCGGTAATAGTTCTGCAAGACTGACAAAGTGGAGAGGTCTATGGAAGTTTTTGGACATCCAAGCCAACAAGGAGGACATCATCACAGCCTGCTGTGAACTATTCAAGTTCATGTTCCATGGGAAACCGCACAAATGTTTTGGAGAATGGAGATATGACATTTTCAGCAAGCGGGCCGCTACTGGAAGTATCAAACCAGTAAATCTGTCCCCGACAACAGGAGCCGCAGCACAGCACTCTCTCCGAGCTTATATCCAGACCAGAGATTGGCTGCTTCCATTCATACTCCAGTACATACTGGAGTATGGATGGACCGTCAATAGACCCCATCACACCAAACTATCTTCTGAAGTTAGTCAGTTGCAACTGTGACTATACTCAGGTGGTGCTGTAAAAAGCTTAGTTTATTCATATTTGTTGTTTACAAAAGCATACTTTCTTTTTAGCACCTTGGTTTTCTATTATGTGTTGATCTTTTTATATAGAGCCATATTCTGTTTATTTATTAATGAACTGAAAGTCTGAGGAGCCCTGGGAAATTTATTTCACCCTTATTTTACGGTTAATTATTTGTAAGGTGTGACAAAGTCTTTCTGAAAAGAATAAATCAGTTTTTATTTTTATATAACCTTTATTTAACCAGTAAAAACCACATTGAGACTGAAGTCTCTTTTACAAGTGTGAACTGGCCAAGACAAGAGGCAAAATAAGTGACACAGCTCTGCCAGTAACAAAAAATACACAACAAAAAAACAGGACAGACATACAATGCTCATAAATACAGTACCCACTACCGAAGAAACTCAAAGGGAGAACAGCAACGCGACCAATAAGGACTAATAAATAAAAACTAAGCAACGGAAATTGCTAGTAGACTAAAAAGCAAGCAGACATTTGCTATACGTCAAAGCAGGAGCAATGTATGGGTGTGCCCATGGAAATCCTTTTAAAGCTCACTAGGGGAATCACAGCAGCCAGTTTGAGTCTGGACTGTAGGTCATTCCAAGACCAGGGTCCGAAATAAGCAATGCTTTTTTTCCCAGCCTCAGATTTTGTTTGGGGCACGACGTAGCGTAACCAAGCATTTGATCTGAGGTTGAGAGAGTTTTGGACAAGTTCAAATTTAGAACCAATGTAACGTGGGAGGTTACCAAGAATGGCTTTATAAATGAGAGTATACCAATGTAGCAACCTGCGAGACGTTAAGGAATACCAACCCACTAGGGTGTACAGAGTACAGTGATGAGTCCTATAGGGGGAATTGGTTATGAACCTCAATGCAGCATGAAACAGGGGGTCAGGTTTGCTCAGAGTTGAGGAACTAGCAAAGCGGTAGACCGTATCGCCATAATCAAGCTGCGAGTTAAGATTGTTCTTTTGTCCATCTACTTCACTTTCAACAGTTAGTTTCAATTAAGAATAAGAACACTCACACACACACACACACACACACACACACACACACACACATAATACATAATATATACACATAATAGTGTGACATAAACACTGCCAGTGCAGTTTGACAATAGGAGAGCAGCCTCCAGTTACGTGCATGGACGGCAAAGCATCGTTACATTCAGTACAGCTGACATGTCTCACAAAGACACAATTCTTTTCCTGGTCAAGTTTAAATGTATCCAATGAGCAAGCAGGCATTCTCTATTAGCTCAGTGGTTAAAAAAAACCTCAGCACAGCAAACCAAGAGGAAAGTTATAGTGCAGAATTGCAGATGTAATAAAGACATACTGTATACACAACTTGAGACTTAATTTGATGAGGTTGCAAGTTACTAGTACTACTAATGTTTGTTGAACAATAGAATGATCCGGAATGATGGATAAAATGACGGCAATGGCCTCATTATTATTTATTATTATGCCTCCATATCAATACCTCAGCTAGTGTGAATGCCTTTTGATTCCAAACATTTGAGTCTTCACTTGTAAGTACTGCACGGTTGGTGTGTCCCGCCCAGAAAAGTGTCCATTACTCGATGGCAACATGCCTTCGGACAGCAACTCCATGTTGATGTTATCATTGCTTGCCATAAGTTATTAATGACACACCTCGAGGAATGGACTCAGGTTTCGGGTAATACAAAAACATACTACTTCCAACCCCATAATCAACTGGACTCTCTTGACCCAGCCTTATGTGCACCTCAGGGCTCTGGAGGAGAGGCGGAAGCAGTGGGATGCCCGCGAACAGCAGCTGAGAGAGAGCATCCTGCAGCAGCGCAGACAACGTGTCCAGGATGCCACAGAGCGCTTCCAAAGAGCCCACCTGCCTCCTTCTCAGAGGAGAAGGCAATGTTAGTGTTCCATCTTTCTCTAAAAGAGAGTGTCGAGTCAAGGTTCGTTGAGAGGTAGTTTAATGCAGGGCGTTCTCAAACGGTTTCATGTCAAGTAACCCAATTTGACTTTCATGGAGCTATTCATGGATCGGAGGATGGGTTAATGTGCTCGTATTTATGCACTCTCATCAGGATTCTAGCATATTATTATTATTGCACCTCAGAATTGAGCAAAAAGAGGCAGGTGCCCTGAATTTGACACTGTTTGGGTTCATGAAAGCTCAAACCCAAGATGTTTTTCTCCTTGTGATGTTTTAGCTTTTAGAAAGAATGGCCCCAACATCGAAGAGGCGCTTAAAAACATCCAAAGCAACTTCAGCTTGTACGGCCAGCAGTCTTCCTTCTTGTCCAGTAGCTCCACCATGAGCCGGTAAAAGAAATTAAACTTTAATCTCCTAAACTTGTTAATCCTTACCCAACATGTAGGGGATATGTGTTCCATTCTTAAACAGAATACATGGCATAAAGATAAATCAAGACATGTGTTATGTATGTATTATGCCTTTTGTTGTGTTGTTGTTTCATTCGTTGTATATCTCTGTTGTGTTTTCCCTAAAACGTAACCAGGAGCTGTACTCCATCTCCAAAGCCTCCAGTGGTGTCTAAATCCAGCCACCTTCGGGCTATCTCCGCAGTGGAGGCTTACGCCAAACTGCTTCGGGAACGTAGCATGTCCAGCATCAAGGACACTCAGCCCTATTTTCTCAATGAGGTTCAGGCGAATCAAGAGAGGGAACAAGATAACTGCCCACAGGTGAGTTACTTGAATGAAATATGAGATGTTGTTGTAGTCGTTGTCCACCTACAAACTGTGACAAACTGAATGCAAAATACTTAAATCTGGGCCCTAATATCAATTTGTCTCGATCAGTCAGTGCCAAACATTAAGGTACAAAATGACGGCGAACGGGAGGCTGACGGGCCAACGGGGGCCCACCGACACCAGGCAATCGCCACCCCAGCCCCCGATGACACGTTTTGCCTCGGCAGCCGGGGCCTCCTGCGCCAAAAAAAATAAAAATATAAAAATATATATATATGTGTAGACCAGGGAAAACTTCCTTAGAAGAGGAAGGGACCGCACACTCCAGAGATGCTCAGGACAAGATCATTTTTGCTTCATTGCTTTATTTGCATGACGCCGTGTAAACTTTGTCAGGTGCTTTGCACGGTCCCTTCCACTTCTAAGGAAGTTTTCCCTGGTCTACATTTTATGCCTTGCCTACCAGCACCTCCCCCACTTGGATGTGCACGAAAAGCTACCTGTTTGTGTGTGTGTGTGTGTGTGTATATATATTATATATATATATATATATATATATATATATATATATATATATATATATATGTATATACTGTATGATACAGACGTTACTTTAAAGATATGGTCCCTTTATGATAGCGTTTTACAGCAAGAAAAGAGACACAATACGTTGTTGTAGACTAGAGTTTTAATATGCGGTTGAGGTTAAATGAATATAGAGGTATGAGGTAACGTGTAATCCTAGTCCTGGGTCTGCCTGCCAAGACGTGCATGAGCATCCCCACTGCAAACAAGGCCCCCTTTAGAGGCCTGACTGGTCCATCACCTATGACACACATTTTGACTTGCTCACTCTCTCTTCCTCTTACTCTCTCTCTCTCACTCACTCTATCCATGTCTCCCTTACACACACGCTGGAATGTAACCTGTTTGGGCCGTGTTGGCTGACACTAGATATTTTGGAAAATCATCCTGTGCGCGTATCATTTTCTCACAAGTCATCGTCACTCTTTTGCGTTTTGTGTTTTTCGTAGGAGCACCCCACGTACCGTTCTGACAGTCTGTCAAGTCTGGACAGCTTGGAGAGTGAGGACCACAACCGCAGCACAGCTAATCCCCAATGTTCTCATTCATCCTATTTGGTCAACTTTGAGAGGCCTTTGTCAGTCCAAAGAAATCAAAATCACCCATGTCCGTCGGCTGATCTCACGTCTTCCTTAACAAAGATGTTTCTTAGCGGCGACACTTTGGAGCAGCGAAAGATGCATGCAGGCCCTCAACCCAAAAAGCAGGAGGAGTTTGAGGAAGCAAATGAGAGGACGGGCAACCTTCCTCAAGCCAAAAGAGGATCGATCGCTGCTGATCAAACTCCTAAAACGGAAGCACAGGACCCTCTGAGCTACTGTGGCCTGTTAAGTCTTTGTGGGGTTATTGACTCAGACACCGAACGCTTTGAGGAGAGCTCCCGAGGAAGCAGTCCAAATGACAAAATCACAGTGCTTACAAATAACAAAGTTGCATTAGGCAATCGAGCGCTTGAAATCTTTTGTCCCAAATTAGAACAGTTCGATTTTAGACAGCAGTGTAGTCATGATGACAGACATGCAAACTATCAGTCAGTGGTACAGACTAAAGACAACAACCGCAAAGATGTCCTTTTTCTGGCCCGCTCAAAGCCTAATATTTCATGGAATGACTATACACAACCAAGAGAAGAAACTGTCATGCACACTGCAAAGGAAAACAATAATGCACCATCCAAGAATAAGTCTAGTGATTTCATGAACAACCTCAATAAGGGCCCAAATTCAGAGCCCAAAGCTCAGAGATTTAAGAATACAGAATTACAGCATCAGGCGTGCTCGTCTAATAGCAAGTCAGACATTCCTGGGTGCCTCAAGTTTCCTGGCGAGGAAATACAAGAGTTGGCAGGATTATCTCATTGTGATTCCAAATTATGTGGTGTTCGAGTCGTCAAGGGAATTCTTAAAAAGCAGTCCAAGTACGCACAGGGAGAGCGCAAGTCTGCGTACAGCTCAGAAAAATTGCTTTTTGCTAAACAAGTGGCGTTGTCTATTCGAGACAGCGTTGAATTAACAAGGATGAAAGCCAAGGACACAGAGGGTGACAGGGCTGTTAAAAAAAAGCTCCGCTGGTTTGATGAGGAGAGTCTGTATGATGAGGATAAAGAAAGGAACGCTTGCAAACAGACCCTAATAAAAAGTAACCCCTCCAGTCCATATTTGCTGAAAGGCCACTCAGATGACCACCAGCCAAGTCTGACTGCAATCTCAGGGGGTTCCAGGTCTGGCCCCAGCCTGACCTTCCCAGCCTCCACTGGTTATCACTTTACAAAGCAAGCTTGGGCAGATGTCGGGGTTCAAGGCGGCAAGCAACAGGAACAAGGGGAGGAGGTCAGGGTGCCACGTAACGGCGCCCGGACAGGCAGTCCCAAGGTCCCTAGGAGAGAGTGCTCTGCCAGAGGCACAATGGGTCCTGTTTCATCGCGGGCCCGAAAGGGCACTGTCATGAGACCACAATCTGCCACCGAGGTGAGCCAAATAGCCAAGGCCCAGGGGAAAGTCATCCTGCCTCGACCGCCACCCAGGGGAGAAACCGCAGAAGGAGACACAACAGCGTACATCACCAAGACTGCTTCCCTCAATCCCCATCACTCTAGCATGAATTCCAAACTAGCCGAGCAGAATTGGCACAGGGTCAACTCTGACCCAGGTTTTGCCTCATCTCACACGCAGCACATAATCCCAACTGATAGTAATGTTTCCTACGCGCCAGTGCCACCCTCGTCTGTCTATCCCTCTTCTGAGGTACCTATCATGTCTGGCTCCATTCAGCAGGAGACTCAGGGCTGCTACAGCGGGAGAAGAGGGTTGGTGTATGATGAAAAAGGCCTCTGTTTAGATTGCACTCCCACAGACGAAGAGATCTCTCTGCTCTGGCAGGGTGTTCGCAGTGCCTTAGCCACCAAGGACGGTAATGTATATCTTGGCTCACAATCCCCCACACACACAACTTACAGCAAGCCTAGCCTGTGTGTCTCCCTTGTTACCCACAGAGACATAGAGACAGAAAGAGTATGTTTCTTTAGTGTAATGAAGCATCTCTATTAGTACTATTTACTACTTTGTATGTATGTTGAAGTTAACGTTATTGTTAATAATAATAATAATAATCATTATGCTTTGTGTTTGCTTGGACATGAATTCTTCACACGGAAATCTGTTTTTGTGAGATCATCAATGTGTTACATTTTCTTTGGCCCCCCTGTGGCTCTTGTCAGCACTCCTTTGCAATAATGGACATGTACTTTTCAGGTCATGTGTACAAAGAAGCAGAGAGGAGCAAGTTCTTAACGAGTGGTTCTCAAACGTTTTAATTTCTATAGGACCTAAATTCACCCATCTGAAATTATTTTGTGCCGGGGACCCCCATTCAAGATTTGTGTTTCTGAAATGTTTTACATGTTCAAAGATTTTCTAGATTTATTGAAAATAGCTGATAGACAAGCCCACGGTGTGTTGCAATGTGACACGTTGTGAGCTTGCAGATTGCTATATTAACTCATTTAGCTGGGGACCCCCTGCAACGCCCTCAAGGGCCCCTACTCACTTTGAGAACTATACCTACCACTCTCAGAACCACTAATGTATTTATTACATAGCTGGAGATAGAGGATCTTGTATCTTGTGGAAAAGTGCATTCTTGGATCATTCTCCTAGTCTTTCCCTCTTGTTTTTTTTTAACCAACGTAGGTGACCCTAGAAGCTGCCTGACACACAATGGGTCATTGTCTGCCTTGCATCAAGCGCGTGCCAATTTGTCCCACGTTACCATCAATGGCGACAGCCTTATCAGCGGTGTCAAAGCCGTAACCAGAATGAGTGGCTTCTTTCTCTCCCCTAACAACGGTGAGATCAAACATCCAAGCTTGTCTATAATTCTGGCCATTAATCACAGCATACCACAAATCAGACATAACATCTTTTTATTTTTATTTTTTTCTTTGTTTTCTCTTTTTTTTACATTTCCACCTGCAATGACATGCTCAGAAATATTGATGCCAGATCGAAAGTGGTTAACTTGTACACATAACATAACATGATTATAGATTATACAATGGGACACTTTTGTGATATGACTTGACCACATATGCTCTTATGACAGCGAGTCCCTGGTTCAATTCCTGTCTGTCTGTCTGTCTGTCTGTCTGTCTGTCTGTCTGTCTGTCTGTCTGTCTGTCTGTCTGTCTGTCTGTCTGTCTGTCTGCATGCGTGTTTCCTGTCTGACTATCAGTAGAGGCAAGAAGATAAGCCAAAAAAAAAAAAGAATCTAATGGGAGGATTAGCATAATAGCTGAATACATTCATTCCTTCTCATTCTAGCAAGGAGCCTGGTGAGACGACAGGTGCTGGAGAGCAGTGGAATGAGGAGGACGACCTGTCCAGACTCAACCAGAGCGGCTCAGACTGGCTCACTGACCAGAAAGATTCCTCAGGTACAGTGGTTTCCCCTGAATCCCCCAACAATTGTTTGGGGAGCCATTTTCTTGTCACAGACCTAATTTGAAACTTTTTTTGCTCAATGCTTGAAATGCACCTCTAGTAGCAACTGTAGTGGACACGTTTTCATAATTGGCTGCCTCGTCTCTAGGCTGCCTCTAAGCCAATGGGAGACTTACCCATAAAACCCATTGTCTGAACAGCACAGACTAAAAAACATTTAAAAATATATTAAACCCCAGGGGGGTCCAGGAGGGAAAATCAAAAATATCGGAGTTGGAACCTCAGACCTTGACCAGCCTCATTTCCCCGCTGAGAGCTGTTCATGAGGTGGACAGCCGCTGCCCCCGCCAGACGGGGGATTGGGGCTTAAGAGGTTGTAGATTGGCTATTTTCAGTATTTTAGACTATTAGTAGATTAGCTATTCTCACTATTATTGAAAGAAGGTGATTGTTCATAATATATTTGTATATACATCTGATCCTGGAGAGACAGCCAGATTC
This sequence comes from Protomyctophum bolini, assembly GCF_963924005.1. NCBI lineage: Eukaryota > Metazoa > Chordata > Actinopteri > Myctophiformes > Myctophidae > Protomyctophum > Protomyctophum bolini. Next base: position 29,058,321 of record NC_137870.1, on the reverse strand, counting down.
ATCTTTTGGGTCTGTAACTAGAATGTTTAAGAACCCCTGCTCACTCAGGTACATGCATGCCTCTGCCCTGTGGGCATACTGTACAGTAGTGTGAGTAAAGCTCCCTATATATCATGCGTAGGGAGTGCTAGAACTTGTCAAATCGTTTTTGCAATCGCCTCCTTCCACACTAGTCTTGCAGTCTTTGTATAATTTATTGGCACTGCACAACGTGGTTTGGGCTTGTTCAAGACAATTGGCTTTCCTGACAGACTTGAGTTACCTGTACTTATTTTTATTTATTTATTTATTTTCTTACAAAAATGAAGGTGTTCGTGATTCATACAGTATGTTTGTCTACAGCTTATAGACAAACAACATGCTCGCCTATATCATCTCTGTCGGGTGGAAACGACAGAGATGATATAGGCGAGCATGTTGTTTAACAAAACTGTTACATTTCAGAATTGTAATTCAGAAATAGCCAAAGGATCGACAAACTCAAAATGGTTGATCATGTAGGGCATTCATTTATTAAAACAACACAAACAGTTAGAATATGGAGATAGAAGGTTTCTGCCTGACATCAATGCTACAGTATATGTTTTTAGGGTCAATATAAAATGTCTTGTTTATTTTGTACAGGCCACAATCCAATTGACACCCTCCTCCAGTACTTATTACCTGGCACTTCCTGATGAAGGTATGTCTTCACACAGAGAGAAAGAGAAAGGAGCTAAATGTGTATTGCCTTTGTATCAAACTAATTTAATATAAACAAACAAACAAACATAACTTTAATACATAAATACATTACAAAACAACTCACTTGAATACTGTATGGAAATTACAGTACCTGAGAAGAGGACCCAAAAATTCTGAAAGGTTATAAATAAAGGGAGTTCCAACCACGCCTCAAGCCTATAACAGGCCAGTCTGGTGCATCTCAGAGGCAGGACAGGTTGCAGGAGAAAGGAAGGCACTGGAGCAACTCAAACAGTTTAAGCCCTTATTTTATTATCAGGGTGCAAGTAAAAAAGAGACTACGTTTCGATGCATCAGTCACTAACATCTTCATCAGGTGATGACGGTTGACCTAACGAAGATGTGACTGATACTTCCAAACGTTGTCTCTTTTTTACTTGCACCCTGATAATAAAATTAGGGCTTAAGTTGTTCCAGTGCCTTCCTTCCTCCTGTTATAAATAAATGCATTCAAATGGTTTAAGGTAGGTATTAAGGCATCTGTGTACACAGGACACAAATGTCTTGATGAATGAAGCCCATTGTTGGGTGTTTTATACTGGTAGCTCGCCCTTATCTGATCTCAGGAATCGGAGGAACATATTACGAGAACCTCGTACATGAAACGGAAGCTTTCTTATGCCGGTGCACTTGTTGTAAGTTCACTTTGTCTATAATTACTTAAATCCACGCCTCCTCTCCTCACATAGGCTTGGGGAGTGTGAGCCAGCCTTCCCTGGCAGAGCTACGTGGAGAAGGCCTGGCAGTAGAAAGGGATGCGATGACTACTATGGATCTAGCTCAAACACAGAGGCCCACGGCACTGCATCAGCGGAGCCTGCACCAAACCGGCCTGTCCTTAGAGGAGCACAAAATCCTGCTCTCCCTGGAACGACTCAACCACCAGCTGCACTGTAAGTACTATACCCACCGATGACGATGTTCGTGCCTATAGGCTCTATGCACACAGCGTATATCTATTCTACGTCCGAGCATAGACATGGTAACGCCCCGCCTACCGACCCTGCCCGTCGGTAGGCCAATACAAGTAGGCTACAAGAGAATGACAGCTTGGCACGTGTGACAGTAACTTTATTTTTGTAGAAGAGGCAAACTAATATTGTTTATGCCATTTGCTTTGATTGAATGATTGATTGAACACGTATTTGTATGTATTTGATTTGGGTGTGTTCTGAATTAAAGTGTTAGTGTTGATTCTCGTGTATTAATCTAATTATAGTAAACTAATACTATTATACTAAAAAAGATAAAGATCAAGGGAAAAGAGACCTTTTTACAGTACAATAATGTTTCAAGTTTACACTGTACACATGTAAAATAAACGGGATAAACAATATATTAGTTTGCCTCTTCTACAAAACATAAAAGTTACTGTCGCGCGTGCCAAGCCGGTATTCTCTTGTATTATATCATACTTGTATTATTTATTTATTCCCACGGAGTAACCTCGCGACAGACTATCCAGCATATAGCTATCCACCTCGGAGGAAAGTCTGGTAAGGCCGGCAGTGTCGGTAGGCCAATCAGACAGCAAGGGCGAAATCCATTTGACCCGACCGCCGCGTCGGATTTACCGACCACCGTGTCGGACTTACCGACCGCCGTGTCGGTAGAGGCAGGCAGGGCGTTACCATGTCTATGCTCGGACATAGAATAGATATACGCATACACAAAGAATAACTCTTCCTACTTCCGGGCCACTTTCCTACTTCCTTCACAGGTGTTACCGATGATTCTAAATTAGGAGCTGTTCCATTTAGTGTACAGTGTTTCTCAATATTTTTGGAACCAAAAATGGAACCAAATGGACCCGTAAGGGCACAATAGCAGCACCCTGGCACTGTTTGACCAGAATGGAACAGAGCGTTGATTAGTATCATCGGTAACGGTAACAACAACAACAGAAGTAGGGAAGGAGTGGTTGACTTATTGCTTATATGTTGCAGGTGTACAGGAATACAGTGGGGGCGATGTTGCTGCCACTCGAAGCCTCATGCATGGTGATGCAACCTCTGTGAGTGTGTGTGTTTGTAAACAAACCAAGCTTGCATTAATATCGCTCAGAACTTTATGTCTAATTTGATAAGGCGCCTTCTTGTGGCCATTTTAGATACGGGAAAGTAAAACCACGGCCTATCACAAGCACCGTGCGTTCTCGGCTGACAGCCGCTCCCGCAACCAGAGGAGGTTCTGACTGAAGGTCTTTGGATTGGCTGTCGTCCACATCCCATCCATCTGGGCCAATAGGCTGTACGGAACATGCAGGGTTTGATTTGTAAAGACAACACACCAGGGACATTTTCTTAACCACGTAAGCACTATATAGGCTACAGTACTTGGTCATATGGCAAAGCCTATCTACAAGATCACAACAGTTAATTTAAATTTGGTGAAACATCTGGAAGACTTTTGGGGTGAGGGGGATTGAAAATGTTGGAAACTGTGCTAAAAAATAAGGATACCAGGCTTAATGTTTGTGTGTGTGGGGGGTGTACATACTGTATGTCCTGTGCCGACTGTATTAGCAAGCACCTCCAAAACGTCCATCATGGGTGCAGCCTTATTTGAAACAGCTAACTCTTTTGCATTTCTGCACGGTCACAGAGAATTGACCCTAATTTGTCCTGTCTCCTCTGATACATGTGATGTTTGTTTTCACCTGACAGTGAGGTGTCGCAGCCTGAAAAGGTTGAGCTCCCCACTGAACACTCTCTCGTGTCCAAAACGTATAGGAGTCACTAATACAGCGACAGAGGTCACCCTCCCCGCCAGAATTGACTTCTGTGAACGTGGCCAAGTGCCCGGCCGAGCCGGATGAATTCAAACAACTAGTCTCCACAGTTTTGTTTGTTTGTTTGTTTTCTATTGATCATACAGCGTCACTCCATACTTGATCATACTACAGCGTCAGACAAACGTATCTAAAGTAGCAGATCCACACGCTCGAAATGTGGCACAAAGCAATACGATTTGAGCTTGTGCATCAGCATATTTTGCTACTTTTAAATTTTAATCAAAAGTAACCGTTTTTGGAGGTTTCCACTTCCATTTAGTTTATTATATGTATGGCCGAAACAAGCTGTCGTTCAAAACTTGTTTAACGCTATTGCAGTAACATTGACGCACACATACAAAACATGTTTTAGCTTTCAATTACATTATTGCTATTAAGCAATGTTATTGTAAGTGCCTAATTACAGTTTGTCTTTTTTATTGATGTTTATTATCTTTTACTTTATTAATACCATTATGTAATCTATATTGAAGGATGTTGATACAATAGCTATACAATCCAAAAATAGGGGTACAAGACAGAATAAGACAAAATAATATATATACTTGAAATGAATGCTTCACCATGTGTATTTTACATTTGTTTCTTATAATTTATAAAGCCTGGATTTGTAAGCATTTCTGCTGCATACAGGTTCCAATGTAGGCCTACCTTGTTTGTTTTTTTGTTCCCTTGATAAACCTAATAAAATCAATAAATAACTCAAGCATAGGGGGGGATAATTCCATCATAGGGCAGATTGAAACTAACTATGCTTGACATTTAACCACTTGAACCCCAGTATCCCTATTCTGAGGGGAACATTGGCCAAAAATAGCCGAACTACAATCTCACAGCTTGCAAAGAGATTTGGTCTAGATTAAAAGAGAACGCACCAATTCACAAAATCTAGTCTAGAGGGTTTTAGTGGCTGAAAAGGAACTCACAGCTTGCCAGCCGTTGACTTCAATGTTAGAGCGTCTTAGTTTGAAAGCGATTTTAGCCGGATACTGCGAGTCAGGAAGTGAAAATTCGCTATGTAACATGTCCCACGATTGTCATTTAATTCACCCAAAACATACTTTTTGTACCCGAGGATCATATCGTTTAGAGAAATTAAGAAAAAGAAGAATCAGAGATATTTCGATTCTAAAAACTGCGTCCCCATAGTCGGCATAAGCCAGCGGAATTGTCATTTCCGGTTTTCTTCTTTTCATCGCACCGGAACCGGAGGGTTACGAGTGCGTACAGAACACAGTTGTGAACCGTAATCAATTGATATTAAAAAAGCGTGAAAAGGCAACATCGGCGCTGTGGGCCTTCCGACCAGAAGGCGTCAAAAGGTGCAATTGCCGCCAAATTTATCAAAGGATTCTGTGGCGCCCCTGGACGTGTGCCATGGCACCCTATACCACGGCACCCACTTTGAGAAGAGCAGCGACAATAGCAGATCTACGTTTGTATTTACTGTCAGACTAAATGCACTTCAGTCCTAGTAACGTATAGTGAACAAATGGGCTGGGGAAAGGAAAATGATTCATAGAGAGCAATGTTGCAATGTGAAAGGTGTGGATGTTTGCTGTTCCTTGAGGGCTGTATAGAGCGGAAGATTATAGTCTGTGTGCTCCAGACTCAATCTACAGGCTCAACAAGGTGGTGGTGATGTCAATCTCTGCCAGAGGCTTTTACAACCTCCTTTTACAACTGCATCCACCTTGAGAGCTCTCGGTCTGACTCAATGTACTGAGTGATCACGGGTTTTACTGTGTACGCCAGGAGGAGTGCATAGTAAAAGTCTTTGGTGTTTTAAAAAAAGAAGCTGATAGGAAATGTTCTTGCACATCACTTGTCAGACTGCTGGGATAAGAATGGAACCTGCTCACTCACATATACTCACACACGTTAAATGAATTGTACTGTCAATGACCTGACAAAGACAAAAGAGTAACCAAATGGACCTGTAAGGGTCCATTTAACACTAATTAACACTGGTCAGTTCAAACAACCTTTTATTTTATTTTGTTTTAAAGTATTTGTATATTAATGTACCCTGAATCAGCCTATACTCGTGTCCCAACATTCATGTTTTGAATTGTTTTTTTAGTTCTCCATTTTCCTAGCTATAGTTAATTGCCTTCATTCTAATGCAGGTATTTTAGTAGCTCCAAGCTGTTTCCCCCCCCCCCCGTCTATTAATTGTGTCCTGGTACTACTCACACTGTTTGTCACACTCGAGAGAGAGTGACAAACAGAGAGCGAGAGAGAGAGAGAGAGAGAGAGAGGAGAGAGAGAGAGAGAGAGAGAGAGAGAGAGAGAGAGAGAGAGAGAGAGAGAGAGAGAGAGAGAGAGAGAGAGAGAGAGAGAGTTAACTCTGAGAGTGTACCTGACATCAGTACACTGTCAGAGTTTTACAGTGTGCCTTATCTGAGCATCATAAAAGGTGGGGCTGTTAGTGAGGTGTATTAAGTTGTCCCTCTCCTCAAACAATCTGCATGTCTGGCTCTGCCTGGCTCTGCCCTCAGTCTACCTGCCAGGACTTGCTCATTTTGAGACCCAAGCTCATTTGAAGAGTACCCCACCCCGCCCCCGCTGAAATGTGATGACATTTTTTTGTGTAAATTCAGGTCAGATTATTGTTTGTCATGCTTCTATATTATCTGTCCGTCGAAAGATGTTTACTGAAAAAACCTTACTGAAATTAAGTGCATTTAACCCATATAGATGCACAACAACCATAACTTCATTACCGTGTTTGTCTTTGACCATTACAGTCACACATTTTAGCCTCCCAGCGAACTTACCATATAGGCTACGTCACAAGACAAGAGATAACAGACATGGAGAAACACAATATGGCTATAGCAGTAGCTTATATCTGATGCCTAGAGCACCACTTCGGCAAGCTGTGTGAAATAATCTTCTTAACGGTCCTAAGATGACAATAGATGCCCACTGTGGTTATTTGAGGAGGGACGTAAATGTCAGCCTGACATGTGTGACACCTTATGGGCCAGATCCTAGCCTGGGGTCCTCTGCTCTGACGGGGCCCTTTTAGCTGTTCCAATGAACTAGCAACATCTTTTAACAGCCTTTATACTTAACACGAAAAGAATGTTCTCAGGCGTTTCATTTCTTTTGAGAATTCATATCAACGTTGTTGTTTCTCATTCATTATTAAGTAATTCAATTTGCTACAATAAATGGTTTATTATAATAATAATAATAATAATAAAAGTAAAAGTAGGAAATCAATCAATCATAAAACTAACTGATGCTGATCCATATCCTCCTATATTCAAAATGTCTTTAATTTCCATTTATTTCTTAAAAGACAGAGAAAAGAGTGTGTGTGTGTGTGTGTGTGTGTGTGTGTGTGTGTGTGTGTGTGTGTGTGTGTGTGTGTGTGTGTGTGTGTGTGTGTGTGTGTGTGTGTGTGTGTGTGTGTGTGTGTGTGTGTGTGTGTGTGTGTGTGTGCGTGTGCGCGCGCGCTTATTGTTTATGACCTCCTGCATAATAACTGTAGGGGGCGCTTACGCTCACATTGTGAAGAGATGGCAGTCAGCCTCAGTCAGTCTATCTATAGCCATTATCTTTCTGTTTTCATTCAGTGAAAGCAGTTACTATGTTGGATTGAGTTTTGGCAAATGACTGTCCAAAATAATGCTGGCTTGATCCTGCAACATTTAACAAGTTCACGCTTAATTGGAGTCAGTCAAAAACCCAGCCAGGATGAAGACATTTTGGACTAAATTGCCCCCCCCCCCCCCCCCCCCCCACTCTGCTAAGTGGGTGGTCCAATAATAACACAGACAGGCAGTGCTGCACTCCATTCAGTGTTAAACCTAATTTATTCCCGTAGTATGACGGTGCCGCTTGCCAAAAGGAGTATATAGGCCTACCTACCTACGATCTTAGATTGTAGATTTTTTCCTTTCCTTTCCTTTCCTTTTTTTCACTGACACCCTTGTTGCATTCAAAACAAAGCAATTCCCTTGTGTGTGTGTGTGTGTGTGTGTGTGTGTGTGCCAGTGCTGCAAGAATCAAGGAATCAGGATGACACCCTTGTTGCATTCAAAACAAAGCAATTCCCTTGTGTGTGTGTGTGTGTGTGTGTGTGTGTGTGTGTGTGTGTGTGTGTGTGTGTGTGTGTGTGTGTGTGTGTGTGTGTGCGTGCGTGCGTGTGTGTTAGGTTGTGCAACAGTGACACTTGGAGTCAACAGACGATATAACACTATTTCCGTGCTCGGACACATACAGGCAGGCAGTTTCCGTGCTCAGACAGACACAGGCAGGGACACATATAGCATACACAATGGAGTGGCTGCACTACTCAAAAAGAAGAATATTTTAAACATCCTAAAGTTCCTTGTCCATGCTTTGACCTATGGCTCTGACGCAAACCACTGTTTTCAGTGTTTTGACAACTTTTCAAATCAAAGCATTGCACAGTGACCCCTTTTCTACCGGTTGGTTCCCAATGGGAACCGGTTCAGTTATTTTTGGTTCTTAGTCCATGAGCTAGAGCTCCAAAATTGGAATGTTAATCATGAATTGAGTGGGCAAAACTATACCTATATTAAATTGTTTATAGGATCAATATAAGTAAATTATTGTGATAACCCTTCCACAGTAGTATAGCTTTTTCATATTTTATATATTTATTTATTTTTCCTATGTAATGCCTCATTTGCATATTTAAACAAAATTTGTAATACAATAAATCATAATCTTCATGTAAGTAATCAACTGGGGAAGTTTCATGGTGATAATAATCTATGGTTTTGCACACTCAACTCATAATTAACGTTGCAATTTTGGAGTTTTAAGAACCAAAAATAACTGAACCGGTGGAAAAGGGGTAAGTGTGTTTTGTGGTTATTTGTTTTCTGTCCAAATAACTAATGCCCTTTAATACAAATAGGCTAAGTGTTGTACGTGGAAAAGGCTATTGGGCTATTGCTATTTAATAATAATAATAATAATATGTCGTTAAACAAATGTAAAAACTACAAAAGGCATTTCACAGTGGAACTTTACTGTGTCTGGGAGCGATTTAACAGGGGGTTCATAATGATTCATCCTGCATGGCTATAATATAGCCATGTATGTATGTATGTATGGGAAAAGAGTTGAAACAGAGCCTCCACATCCAAAGAGTGGATCTTGACAAAAATATTTCTCAATGGAACCAGGGGTCTCATTTGCATAACAATTGTGGGAACTGCATGGATTTCAGCAGCACTGTAAAAAGGGGGGGGGGGCAGCATATGCATAATGACGAGAGACAACAACCTCAGGAGTTGTGGGATTATTTATTTAAATCAAAACACTGATTTGTTCATGAGGATGTCACCCCAAGATGAGACCAGTGGCAGCAATGTAGACAAGTAAAAGTTTGGAATTCAAATTTGAAAAAGTAGAAAGTACTCATTATGCAGTTTTCAATATAAAAATCTTTTTAAAATAGCCGATCTACAAGCTTACATAGCCAACGTTTAAATAGGGCTGAAGTGGTTAATGTGCTATGTTTTGTAATAATAATCCAATTCTACAAAGTAGCAAGTAACTAAAGTTTTCAAATAATTGTAGTGGAGTAAAAAGTACAATAGAGGGTATGTGAGGGACATCATCTAGATTCATAGTTATGCTGGAACGCCTACTGATTGCACTGAAAGTAAAAGTATTAAAATTTGGAAATACTCAAGGAAAAAAAAAGGGAAAAAAAGTACTAGTAAATGATTTAGTTTAGTTTAGATTTAGTTTATAGCATTGGATGAGACATTCAGTAGACATGCATAATCCATGCATAAAGAAAACAAAAAAGAGAGAGCATAATGGAATTAAGTTCATGTCACTGGTCAAAAGAATATGCCCATCCAGATGAATGTTTTGCCCAGTTTTGTGTGTGCGTGTGTACCCCATAGTGATGATTTGATTGGCTGAGCATTCCATAGCGATGATGTGATTGGCTGAGCAACTGAGCACTTTTGATTTCTAGTTTTTAACCTTTTAACCTTTTAACTAGTTTTCTAATAAAATTGTTTTTATTTCTGTTCTGTAAAGCGACTTTGGGTACCTAGAAAAGCGCCATACAGTATATAAATTGTATATATTATTATTATTAATAACGTACGTATTGAAGATAAAAAGTGAGGACTTTAATTGGACTGATTATAGAAAAGTGAGGAGGCCAAAATTGATTGGCCGGAAGGTGATGATGTATTTCTCTGAAGCACTTTTTAACCTTGTTTATAAAGCCATATCAGGGCGTCCGTTGGCCAAGTGGTCCAGGCGCCTGACAGCGTGTCGCATGTTCGAGTCCCGAGTCGTTCATGACGACCTTTGCTGCATGTCTCTCCCCTTTTATCTCTCCCACTTTCCTGTCCATCTTCACTTGATACTATCAATAAAGGCAGAAAAGCCAAAAACATACCGGTAATCTTTAAAAAAATATATCAAAGACAATGCCAACACACACACACACACACACACACACACACACACACACACACACACACACACACACACACACATCCATATATGCACCTCTTCATTGCAAAAACTTACATTTCAAATTATTTGATTACATCATTTTTGCGTCATTATGCCATATGTTGATTGGTGCGTACATGTGTTCATTCAGCTCATCTCTTAACTTCAATGTTGTTGCCCCAAATAAACACTCATATGTCAAATAGCCTACAGGCCAGTGGTTCTCAAACTAGGGTCCAGGGACCTCAGGGTCCCTTGAGGAGGTTCCAAATGAACCCCTTTCAGGTGTCTGAGAGCGTACAAATAGAACTAAATTGACTCTTACGTAAATGCATTTATATAGCGCTTTTATCCAAAGCACTTTACGTAGATTGTGCATTACATTCACCCACACATTCATACACAGATGGCAGAGGACTTTGGGGGAGCCCGGGGTCGAACTGGGAACCAATAGTTGTGGTCGCTCTACTCTACCCCCATGAGCCACTTACAGTACCTGGTTACCTGGTATAGGGGCCCTTGAAATGTAAAAGTTTGAGAACCACTGATACATACAGCAACAGGCCTACAGGAATCACTGCCGCACAGTGGTGTTAAGAAAAGTATGTACATTTACTACTTTAGTACATTTAGTACTGTACTTAAGACAAGTACATCCTTTGTTGAGTATTTACTTTTTCAATACTTCTACTCCACTTAATCTCAGAGGGAAAATAAATATTGTTTGCTCCATTATATTTACTTGAAATTGAAAACGTATGTTAGTTACTTTGTAGGCCTATATTTAGGCCTAGCTCTGTTTGGAACCTCAATATCTACACTGCTACACTTTTAGATATTGAGGTTCCAAACGGAGCTATTTGGTTAATGTATGTTATTTCAAAACATACATTAACCAATTAAGCCATATATTTTTTTTAATACATTTGGATATATTCAGAAATAGGCTAGCCAACTACTTTTACTTTTGGTAGCCTACTTTAAGTACAATTTGATGCCAATACTTTTGTAAAATGTCGTAATACAAGCTTTTTACTTGTAACAGATTGTTATTATTATTATTATTATTATTATTATTATTGCTACTTTCACTATTCTTCCACCAAACTGTCTTCTGTGTTGCAAGCATAGCATCGGTGAACTGTACCTTTAACGGCCCTTGTCCCAATTAAAGCCGGGCTCCGCCTCTGGTGCAGACATCGCATGAGTCATAAAGTTTGATGTCCTGCCCAAAGACAAAGTTTAGACCCGAGAGTCAAAGAAGAAACTTTTCGAAAACTTTTAGGGGGGCAGTGATTTGCACTGCACACCATCAATAGTTATTATTTTTATTGTAATTTTATGAGGCAATATAGCCCGAACTGAACGGGCATCAAAAACGCAAGCTGGGAGTTTTATTTCTAAGCATTCTGTCGTGGCTTTATTTGCGCTTTTTTTTGTTACAGTTCGGCTTTGACTACGCCAAAAGGTTACAGTCTGCTCTGTGGTGGTAGATATGCGCTTTGTTACACATTATACAAGTATGCCCTCGAGAAACGGCAGGGGAAAGTTCTATTTTACTGCAAACTTCGACAGCTAACACAACTTGTTGGTGTTGGAAAAGACGCTGTCAACTTGTAGAATGACACGGAAAAACCATTAAAACTGGCTTTCCTCTATCTTACTACGTAAACAAAAAAGTTTGGAACGGCTTAAAACGCTGTCTTCTTTTTGACACCCCTTTTGTCGGGAAGGTTATTGTTTTTCTGTTTTTTGTGCAGTTTTTCTTTTTGGGGGACATACATAGCCTACATAATGGATCCGAGCCAGCAGCACAGCAGCAACCCCCCTGCGGGACACCAGATCGTGCACGTCCGGGGAGACTCGGAGACCGACTTGGAAGCGCTGTTCAACGCCGTGATGAACCCCAAAAACACCATCTTGCCCCCCTCCGTCCCCATGAGGATGAGGAAGCTGCCGGACTCCTTCTTCAAGCCCCCCGAACCAAACTCCCATTCCAGACAAGTAAGAAATATGATCCCCCTGATCGTCTCGCCTGGTGCTTTAATAAAGCACTGCTTCAAACTTTTATTTAAGCAGTTTGTTTCAAAGACAAACCATAACTCTGTGAGGGTGTTACAAAATGTTTTTAAAGAGTTAGTACAGTCGTCATGGAATGGGTCAATTTGGTGCCCCTTAAAATAAATAACCTCATTAACCTGCCCCTGAGGGATCCCTGGCTGGACCACACTTTGAGAACCTTGCTGAAAAGAACACACTTCTAGCCTACACAACGCGATTGACAGCGTGTTGTTTTCAACTTGTGACACCGTCCTAGGACGAGTATTACGTGTGTGCATTCGTAATAGTAGGCTACCGTCTTCATTTGTAGATGTTATATGCCTATATCTTTCACACACAACGGTGTTACCTTACCCCCACCCCCCCACGAACAAATCCATAAATCGAGGAGATTATCAAAAATATGTGCATAGCTCTGGTCCATAGCGTTCGGATAAGTCCTTCTAAAAGCTTTGGAAATTGGACCAGAGCTGTGGTGGGCTTCCATAACAGCCCACTATGAAACATAATGTCACGAAAAACGGTTCTCTGCTACTTAAAATACCCGTGAGCCGTGAATAGTTGAAAATAGGCTAGTTTCATTAACCAAGTTAACAATGTTTAAACTACCTAAATGAACAGTTAGTTTAATAGGCCTTTATTTATTTGTTATTAAAACGAGACGTTGAAAATGGGCCTGTTACTTGACAGTGACGTGACTATTAGATGTAGGCCTATATGCAGATGTTCAGTCCAGAAGAGAGTGTTTATATATAGATTGAGCGATTATAACATCATGTATGATGACTGCTCTTATCTGTCCAAGTCCAACTGTTGCTGTGATTTTTCGGAAGTTTTGGAACCAGGGCGCATGCGCAGTTCTGGAGTAGCACAGACGTGTCGGAGCATGCGCACACACTGCCCCCAAGGACAGGACCTTTTTGAGAGCTGCACAGATTTACATAGTTTATGAAAACATTGTCATCATACATGAATAAAAAAAGAATGACTCATAAATAAAAGTCTAGATCAGGGATTCGCAAACTCAAGGACCCCCAAATTATTTGGGGGTATTTGGCCACAGACAGTCAGACACCCATCTGAAAATACTTTATGCCAGCCCCCCGCTCTGCGCCCACAGGATTTGTGTTGTTAAAATGATTCAAGAATAGCTCACAATTGCATCGCAATGTACCGAGTGTGACTTTGTGAGCCTGTAAATCTGATATTTTCAAATGGCCAATGTACAATTTTGAAGTGGTTAAACTGCTTTTGATTCTACAATATATTAACACATTTTTCTGGGGATCCCCTGAAACCCCTTCAAGAACCCTGGGAGTCCACAAACCCCACTCTAGCTCTATATCATCTGTTAAGATTAACTTGCATTGAAAAATCAGTGTTCGCATTTCTTTATTATTATTGATATTATTATTTCAAGGCTTTTTTGGTGGTCATTTTGTAAATCACATCCTCTCCCCATAGGCTAGCACAGACGGAGGGACCGCTGGGGCCATGGCCCCTCACCACGTCCGTGCACACTCATCCCCCGCCTCCCTTCAGCTGGGAGCCGTCTCCCCTGGCGGTGCGCTGATGCCCCCGGCAGGTGCCTCCCCTCAGCACCTCCGCCAGTCCTCCTATGAGATTCCCGATGACATGCCCCTACCCCCGGGGTGGGAGATGGCCAAGACTGCCTCTGGCCAGAGATACTTCCTCAAGTAAGTAGGTTATGCAAGTATGCTATGGAAGTATGTGTTGCTGTCAGCGCTGCACGCTGCCCTATTCATTCCGTCAGCTGCAAGGATAGCTAGCTATTCGTTGTAACCTGCCCAGATTTTTTTTTTTGCTCACCGTGATTTGCAAATTATCTCCTTGAGTGTGCAACTGGGACCAGTGTCGGTGCCTTTTTAAGAAGATGCCATTTGGGATACTTTATTAGATTTTTGGGAGCCGCTGCAAACAAGAGAACCTCCTCTGTAGGAGTACTGCCGCTGCTCTAGTTGGTGATCCTTTCCCTGAGCTCAGGTTTCAGTAGAAACAATGGACCACTGTAAAGCTGCCCCAGACAGCACAGGACAGCCAGGTCTGCAAAACTCATCTGCTACGGAGTCGGAGTGGATCTCTACCACATCAATGATCCAAAGGCAAATGCTGGAGAAACACCCTTACTGCATTGTATCGGTAACATTTAGTGGTCAGTGTGAGCGTCTGATTTCTATTAGAGTTGTACCACCGAGTTGTACCGATACTCTGACTCTGGGCGGTCCCTTTATCAAATATGATTATTTTGAGGGTCCCTTCTATGCTGCTGTATTCCTTCAATGGGTTCTTTTCTCTGAAATTGAGTGATTATGTGCCATTTTGGCACAGAGGTGAGTTCAGCGCAAAAGTCCCCTTTCCTGTTATCGTCAGATACAAGCCATCGTCCACTTTCTGGGGGGGGGGGGGGGGGGGGGAGATAACAAAAAATCATCCTGACCAATGACAGGGTCTGAACAAACATGATAGCCCTCAAATTTACTGGGATAAAAAAGAAAGCTTTGAGGGCCAGATGTTTAAATGTTTCACATCTGGAGAACATCTGGCCTGTTTTGGGGAGGCTCCTCTGAAATTGTAATAAGGGATTGGGGGTAGGAGATTGACAGAGAAGGCTGTTCTCACAGACGATCACTGCAGTTGTTTGGAAACGAATGGATCGTGGGCAGAACCAGACTGACATAACTTGTTTTTGTAGAATGCAAACAAAAACATCATGTATTCACTATTTGAAGATAATTTTCGTTATGACGCTTTCGTTTTTTTTTGTGTCATTTAAGGTTGTGCGATATTTCGGTTTCGCGGTTTAATACGGTTTAATGATTTCATTAAGGGTTTATCCGTCAAAACCGGCAAACCGTTTAACCCGACATGAGCGTTGGGTGGCCGTGATTATTGTTTACGGAAGCAGTGGAGAATGGCAGCATCGCATGATCCATCCGTCCGTCTGTGTCTGACTAAATTCTTGTGCCAGTTACAAGTAAGACTTGCCGTGCTCTCCCCCGCCCGCCTCCCCCTAACGTGCGTGCACCATGACAGGCAACGCTGAAGCCAAGTGACACACAAGCGCTAAATAATAAACTATGTGTGTGTGCGTGGGTGCGCTGTATGGTTTACGTCAAGTCACAAAATCACTTGTTGCTGTGGCACAGACACAGAGCTATGCTGGGACAGACAGTCACAGAACAGATTCGTTGCAGCTCAGCATTGCAAAAATATTCCTATCAGCAACAGCAACTGGCCCACTCTCTGTGAGGCATGAACTAAACTCAGTTGATCATGCTGAAATAATCTGACGCGTGCAGAAAATAGCCGATCTACAAGCTTACAGCGCGTCGTCGCGCATTGTTTATGGATGCGTTCATGACTCGTTTCTCGTCACATCATAAGATACTAATGTAATGGGTAAAATAATCACTGAGATCAACTCAGAGCAGGCAACCAGCAACGCTGTTTGCCTGTTCCTGGGGGCTAGGGCTACACTATATACACTACGGTAGGCAGAGAGGGACAAGACAGGCGAACATGACTGACGAGACATTACAATAGCGAAAGGGGCCATCTTGTGGCGATAGACTGTAATAGCAGTCTCTGATTAACAAAATGAAATAATGCGAACGCATGGCCACGTTAAAATTAATTAGACGGTAAAACCGAAAAACACGGTATTTTGGCAATAGTAAACCGGGGTTTTAAAATGTCCCAAACCGTCCAACCTTAGTGTCATTGCACAATTCCATAATCATGTCATAATCATCCATAATCCATCATCAAGTGTGTTTGTACACATACAAACAAAGGAGTCCCTAAATGTACCATAACTATTGTGTAACTTGCTACTCTGAGTGGATTAACCCAAGGCCCAGAATTGGCCTGCATTTGACTCGCTGTGTCACAGCTTGTCCCTGGAGCCTGGCTTCGCTTGTGTCCAATGTGAGCCAAGGAGGGGAAAAAAATATAATTTCTCTCCATCTACCGCCGGCAGATCAAAGTGCAGACACTTGATCTGAAATTAAAGGCGGCCTCAGTGGCCACACTGCTGGAAAAGACACACCCCTATTTATAAACACACGGCTGTCTGACACAGACGTGTTGCAGGGAGGGAAGCGGAGTTTGTGTGTGAACGTTAAAGAGTCGATCGTGTGTGTGTTGTGTGTGTGTGCTGTGCGCGTGTGTGTGCGCGCACAAGTGGTGGAGGGAGGGAGTGGGGCTTCACTAGCCAGTAGAGCAGGAGGAGTCCGATTTCAACCAGGTGACCGCTGTTGTCCTTTCACACACTCATCCATTAACCCCCGGCCAGGGTGAGAGAGAGAGTTGTGTGCAGTGGGGATTTTACGTTTGTCTTGCCCCTTCTCTGTTTGTTTGTGAGTTCACCGTGAGTCATTTGGAGGAATCTGATGCCTACAGTTTGGCTCTGAATCAGGTCGGTGAGTCACGGCTCCGTACCGTGGTTCCCTTTAAACCCAACATCCATTTGAGCATGAATGGAACCACGGCACTGTGGTGGTTCCTTTCTTTTGTCAGGGGAGTTTAATGGCAATCATGTGGAGATGACTGGAAGAGAGAGGGGGGGGAGTGTGTATTGGAGGGGGGCTGGGGGGCTAGACTCTGGCCCTCCCTTTGTCCCTGCAGAGAAAAGGTGATCTTTATTCAGTCCACAGGCCTGTTGAGACACATGTGAGCCGTCCAAAAATAGATAAATGCCTGGGATGAAGTTTAACACACTACCAGCCAGGATTAATGAATAAATTAGCTGTAATTCACGCCAGGATTTCCCCCTGTTTTACTCTTATTTTGAAAAGCCAAAACCTGCGACCGGATGTTACAAAATGTTAATTACAATGTGTAAAATTCAAGATGGCGCGCACTCCACTGCTGTTCATCAGCTAGCAACCCAATGCTAATGTAAGTAGCATTATGACTTGATCAATCATAAGCATTTTATATTTTTTTGATTGTTCTTGTTATGATGGCTCCAGATGCTATTACATGTTAAGTCTTAATTAATGGGTATCAATATACAATATTGTTAGCAACCATATTTTGGGTTGGGGGGGGGGGGGGGTGTAGACCACTTAACAACCCTATATACTTCATTGACAGGAGTATCCCAGGGTCTACTAGCCCCCCTCCCCTTTCCAGTCAACAAATATCTTTTACCAAATCGAACTCATTTCATTTGCCTACATCAAACCTCTTAACAGCTCTAAACACTCACAATGCCACACACTGATCTGGCTGATTTTGGCCAAATGCCCCCCCCCCCCCCTACCCCCCACCCTCCCTTCAAATGGGGACACGAGGGTTCATGTGGTTAAGGGGAAGATTGGGTAGAATGTCAACAAAGTCTGTTGACCTTTCCTCCTCTTTTCTTCCTGCAGTTTGCTGTGGTCTTTGATTTATAGCAGCAGGGGCAGGAGGTTGGGTCACCTTGCTCAGTGCTAGGATGGGGGGCAGGGCTACTCTCTTCCAGGTCCGGGGTCATAAACTAATGAAGGTTTCCTTAAGGCCTGAGTTATACTCTGTTGCGCACCGAAAACGGCAGATCCACAAGCGCGCGACGCGTCAGCTTGTAGATCTGCTCTGTTTGGTGAGCGACACCGTGTAAGTATAACTTGGGTATCATTTCAACCAAGTGGTATAGGAGGGGTAATCAGGGCTTCCGGGGCTTATTAAATGGAGCTCTAAATTAGTTTTTTTCCCGTGGGAAGTCAACCAGAACCTGGGGTGCCATTATCTGACCTAAAGACCACGTGTAGCTTTTTGATGAAGGCCACTTTACTAGTACTTCCCCACATTTGGCCTTTTTTATGTGATGATAATGATTCTATTTGGCTATAAAAATGTCTCATGTGAAATGTCTTGTGTTTCACAATGTTGTTTTCTCCCATAGTCGCCTGTTTCACATTACTAGTCACACTAAATTTTCCTAAGCGACAGCGAGACCACCAGATAATTAACTTACCCTCTTTTGGTATAGTTGCACTGATGCGTCATGCAAATATTCTGTGTCTGCCGACAAATGTGAATGCGTGGAATAAATGCAGACGTATCATTTTTCAGGCATCTTATTCTACACAAGTTTTAAAAGGACTTGTAGGATTAAGTTTTGTTTGCACTGTAGGTAGAGTGGAAGTTGAGGGAGGCACACATGGCTCAGTGGGTATTCGTATTGTCTATGAATCCCTACTCTCATGGCAAACTCCCTCCAGGGATCAATAAAAGCTTTATCTTATCTTATTCAAAGTGACGACATTTATTGATTACTTCCTCTTCTTTGCAGGGGCTTGGGTTGTGGTTTATGATGCTTTACCCTGTTATTCTGTGCAATTATACGCTAAATTCACATGGCCTCAGGTTACAATGAATACTACACACACACACACACACACACACACACACACACACACACACACACACACACACACACACATACATTTTTTTACTGTGCTTAAGAAGAGGTCTCTTTGACTTTTAGCGTGATTCAACAGATGTTCAGGAAGCAACGTACAGCAGACATTCTCTAAACTAGCTATCAAAGCATTTACTGGGAGCCTGTGGACTGTGTGTGTGTTTCTGGCACATGATAGCACAACAGAGCTGATTTAAGCTCATGTAGTGACAAAGGTACCCCCATTGCATTCAAATCCTCCTCTTGTCTTGTGAACTATCTATATGGATGGATTCACAAGTTTGAAATGGTCACGTCCTGAAGAGTTCCATGCAATGAGGTTGACTCTACCTCAGGTATGCCCAAAAGGTGGCATCTGCCACTTGAATTACGGTGACTTGATTGACATCAAAAAGGGCCTGTCAGCTCAAACACACAATGCAATACTTCGTTTTCAAATTGTTGCGTACAACCATCAGTAGCCTTACAAAGTTGTATAAAAAAAAAAACATGATTTCCATGATCCTTTGCGTGTGTGTTTGTCTTATATGTAATGCCAGCGCCGCTAATCCAAAGCCCCCTCAAGTACATTTTTTTAAACTATTTTCAGCAATGGCATAATTAATTTTTTGGTGGGTAGATTGTTGTGCTGGTCGTCTAGCTCTCAAGTCAAAAAAGTATGGGCACCCCTGCTCTACCTGATTAAATTGAAGTCGTCTGCCACATGGCCTAGCTTTCTAGGCTTGCCACCCCATTTGCAGTAACATTTGTGTGTGATATGGTTTAGTGCAGTGAACTGGAGTTGGGTTGTGTATTGAGAACACATCAATCTAACATGAGGCGTTTGTAGGCTAGTAGTTTGTTACCCATAGTATCCAGTGTCGAGTGTCAGCCGGTAAACATGCAAATGTGGCTTTACATGACACTATTTAAGGCTACTCAAACTGAGTAGCCTCGCAGTCTCCCAGCTTCGGCCTGCCCTAAAGTTTGTTAAAGGTTTTTTGGGTTTATTGACCACACACCGACAAGCCCCCTTCCTGTTGAACTGGGCCCTGTCAGCTCGGTACACAAATGGGACTGTGAGAAAGTCAGGCCAGTGTTTACCAAAGCCCTGATGTAACACCTCTGCTCCAGACATCAATGCCCCCACTGTCAACGGAGGGCATCTCCACAGAGATGCAGTATCTCTCTTCATTCAGGAAGGAACGTTTCTCGAGTGGGGTTTAGAGTTCCCGAAAGTACTCAAAACTCACGGCACCACTTGGTCAATGACAGTTTTATTCAAATCCCACTGCAGTTGTGATACATGCAGAGAAAGCTATGCTACTTTATTTGATTCATGGATGGAATTACATGGCTTATACATCACTAACATCAGTATTTATTTTTGTAAACACATTGACCCATATTTCTTTGATTAATTTTATAAAAACTCCATTAACTGAACATTAATTTTCAAATATATTTTCAAAAAAATGTGACACAATGGCTCGTCTTAGAAAGAAACGTACTGTAGTGTAGGTAGGTGCAGAAATGTAAGGAACATGATTGAATATCCTGTGCTACACTGTAAGGGAACTGACACTTGGTTCCTTTGCTGATATGGGGACCCCCTTCAAAGTAGAAACATAAACTCACCCCAGGGTCACAGAGGTTGGTCCAATAATCTCTCTTGATGATGTCCTGCTGATAGAGAGGCAGTGAGGCGTTCCAGGACCCCTGTCCAGTCGGAGTGGAGGGGGTTATCCTCATCTGGGTGCCTCCGACTTTAACCATCTTCCCACCATATATTTTCTTGGTGGAGCCGCTGTGGCCTAGGGAGAGATCCCATTTTTTACATTTGACAACTCAGCTGTGTGGCTGCCTGCACTTTGGCTCTATTTACACCAGAGAGATGTGTGGCTTTCTTTTTTTTACATTTTTTTGTAAAATGTGGGTTTTGTTTAGTTTCAGATCTAAAGCTCAGCTCCTTTTTTGATATAATTTAGTAAAAACTGGATTGAGACATTCTCTATGCATAATGGAAAAGGCTCAGTATTCCATATGTGCAAAATACCACGGCAGAGAGTGTCACTGTGAACAAGTGTGCAACTATTCTAAAGGGCCACTTCACCCCTTTTGCAACCATATCTTATTTTAATGATGTTTGGGAGACACACTTTCCTGGGGTTTTTTATGTATGTATTTTAGTATTTCCAAGTGTCATGGACACTGGGCTCACTTACTTCCTGGACTACATGTTGTCTCAGTAAGACAGCCCTCCCCCTATCCACAAGGAGGAGCAGTACACCAAAGCATCCTGCTATCCTGCTACCCTAATAGACAGGGGTACATGAGCACCTGGCCGTTCATTCGTGCTCTATCTCCGACCAAGCCACACTTCCACCACACATCTCTCTATGCAAAATAAAACCTGCACACTCCCACAAAAGACATAGACTACATTGCATTCGCCAAAAATGTCTTCTTTACTGTTTAAATATTACTTTTCTGAAACACGCTATTCTTGCTCAACCTCAACAGCCTACGTCAGAATCGTCATGTTGGCGTCTACTACGCCAACTACGTTCACTTAATGGGGCCAGTCCTTCACAGTGACACACGCGTTAGATCAACCACGCGACCGGGATGGTTTCTACCCCTCAATGTCGTGCCTACTCTACACTGCCATCCGAAGGCCCCTCCCCCTTTCACTGCTCCTGTGTGTGACCTGTGAACTACTCTCTGACTGCACTGTGGCTTGATTTATATGTGCGAGGTTGAAATGTAATGCACATAAATTAATTATAGGTCCAGCAAGCAAATCATGATTGTCTGTTTGTGCTCAATATGTCACCATCACATTCCGATTTTAGGTGTTGTGTTTTCTATGACATTTATTTGGGCCAGTAGTTTCATATCTATCCTTTTTCCGACCAACACAGAACATGCTAACGGTGTTAGCGCGTTAGCATCCATCTTGCTTTTCATTTATATGTGCGAGGTGGAAATGTAATGCACATAAATTAATTATAGGTCCAGCAAGCAAATCATGATTGTCTGTTTGTGCTCAATAGGTCACCATCACATTCCGATTTTAGGTGTTGTGTTTTGTATGACACTTTGGCCAGTAGTTTCATATCTATCCTTTTTCCTTTGACCAACACAGACCATGCTAACGGTGTTAGCGCGTTAGCATCACACAGCTTACAGCGTCAGTGTTGCATGAATACTTTCAACCATGACAATGCCGACTACTTTTGCTACACACACTTCCCAAGGATTATGGAGATGTCTTTATTTTTTTTTTAAGGTTGAGAAATGAAATAATTATGGTCGTTTCTAATCTCAGCATTTCACAAGAGAAAGACGTGGATGCCTTTCGCTGCGCTGTTGGCGTTGCCATGTCTCATAGAAACAAGTAAATAGGTCTTTAAAAAGAATCCCAAAACAAGCGCATATAACAGGGGTCTGTAACCTATTTTAAATGAAGTGCCATGTTTTTATTTTCTAGATAGTGAGTCAGCCACAAGCTCACATCACAACAATAATCCATGTAATAATCACAATAACAATACTAATAATAATAATCATAATAATCCTGCTACCCTAATAGACAGGGGTACATAAGCACATGGCCGTTTATCCAACAGCTTTCTCCGACCCAACCACACTTTCACCACACATCTCTATATGCAAAATAAATTCGGCACACTCCCAGAATACATATAGGCTACATTTCATTGAAAGAAATGTCTTAATTACTGAATAAATATTACTTTTGTCAACCACGCCATTGTTGCTCAACATCACCAGCCTACGTCAGAATCGTCATGTTGGCGTCTACTACGCCAACTACGTTCACTTATTGGGGCCAGTCCTTCACAGTGACACACGCGTTAGATGAACCACGCGACCGGGATGGTTTCTACCCCTCAATGTCGTGCATTTGCTGCGCCCTTCTAATGCTGCGCCACGCCTACTCTATACTGCTCCATGCCACTCGAACAGCGTCAGCAGCAGCAGCTCCGAGCCTCCGTCAGAAAGGCTGCCCACAGCACTGCACAGCCCCACACCCAAATGAATCGAATGAATGAATAAGGCGCTTATATCGCTATTGCTCAGTGGATGGGACATTTACATTAAAAGCAATCGGATGGACGCGTGGATAACGGCATGGTTGTGTGCAATCGGAGGGAAAGCTTCCATAATCCATATAGCTTCCATGCTAGCTGCTTCAGACACAGGGGAGGGGAGGGAGAAATAGTGCGAAATAGCGCTTATGCAACAATTACCCTAAAACACAAACACCTCAACTCGATGTCATTGTGAATAAGAATTTCGAGCGAAATAATAATTTTTGGAAGGACACTTTCACCCAGTATGAAGCTAAATGTGGAAGCCGTGTGTGTCACACCAAAACGGCTGACCTATAGAATCCTGTAACCAGCCTCTCGCACTGCCTGCGAGTTGGCTCCGTCTAAGGCTCCGTCTTATGAGCAAATTTAGAACTTCCGGTCTGACAGCTAGCAGATTTAAGACATCCGGTTGCTTTCAGAATAAAATAAGATTATTTAATTCGTTAATTAAATAATTTTTACATTACATTATTAGTATTATTATTACATTACAGTTATTGTAAAGACACACATTATGTTTCTGTGTAAAAATAAGTAATTAAATAACATAAAAAAGTTATCTAAATGGATAAATGCTATTCACTGGAGTGCATGGACTTTATAAAGTGGACACTGGACAAAAGACGGCTCCGCCAGGCAACTATCTGGACATACCCACGCGTTTGGGAAGATGTCCTCTACCACCCCACAGTCTCCGCTAAGCGGGAGAGGTGTAAAATTCACAGCAGCAGAGCTTCTACTGGGGTCAATGCAAAAAAATGTACCGTTTCCGGACCCAGAATGGACACTGGACAAAGAGGCCTCCGCGAGGCAACTATCTGGACATACCCACGCGTCCGGGGAGATGTCCTCTACCACCCCACAGTCTCCGCTAAGCGGGAGAGGTGTAAAATTCAGAGCAGCAGACCTTCTATTGGGGTCAACACTCAAAAAAGTGCCGTTTCCAGACCCAGAATGGACACTGGACAAAGAGGCCTCCGCGAGGCAACTATCTGGACATACCCACGCGTCCGGGGAGATGTCCTCTACCACCCCAAAGTATCCGCTAAGCGAGAGAGGTGTAAAATTCAGAGCAGCAGAGCTTCTACTGGGGTCAATGCAAAATAAATTACCGTTTCCGGACCCAGACTGGACACTGGACAAAAGACGGCTCCGCGAGGCAACTATCTGGACATACCCACGCGTCCGGGGAGATGTCCTCTACCACCCCACAGTCTCCGCTAAGCGGGAGAGGTGTAAAATTCAGAGCAGCAGACCTTCTATTGGGGTCAACACTCAAAAAAGTGCCGTTTCCAGACCCAGAATGGACACTGGACAAAGAGGCCTCCGCGAGGCAACTATCTGGACATACCCACGCGTCCGGGGAGATGTCCTCTACCACCCCACAGTCTCCGCTAAGCGAGTAAATGGGTGCTTATATTTCTATGTGAAATGTGGTGATGCTGGCATCACAATAGATGCCAGCATCACGCTGCCTCCGTCTAATAAGCACATTTACAACTTCCTGTTTGGAAACCGAAACAGATGCTTCTGACATTTGCCTGTGCGTGCTTAATCGTTGTACTTCTGAACACATTTCCCAAATCTCAGTGATTTATCCACACATCGCTCTGTGTGTGTGTGTGTGTGTGTGTGTGTGTGTGTGTGTGTGTGTGTGTGTGTGTGTGTGTGTGTGTGTGTGTGTGTGTCGCGTCGCCCTCCAGCTGCAATTGCGAGTGTGCGCTGTGTGCAGGGCACACTACTGAGTTTAAAACCACAGCTGAAACATGAAGTGGAGTCTGTCAATTCCCGCAATTTCCTTCTTCCCATATTGCGCTGCAACGACACTAGGATTGAGCCCCCCGAAGGGGGGCGAAATTCTAGTTAAGGGAATTGTAGTCCAGGAAGGAAGTGACCCCAGTGTCCATGACATCATGGACACTTGGAAATACTAAAATATTCAAAACGCATATTACACACATAAAAACCCCAGGAAAGTGTTTCTTGTCTCCCAAACATCATTCAAGTAAGATCTGGTTGCAAAAGGGGTGAAGTGTCCCTTTAATATACTTACTTATGTTGCTGTGAGGTGGGGGAAAAAAAGAGAACAAATGTCTAAACGGCTCATCAACAAGCTCACAACGCATCGCAACACTCTTGTATGATGAAGTAGGGCATTAATTTACCCCCCCCCCCAAAAAAAAAGAGATCAGGGTTTCTGCCCTAAATGTGTATTGTGTGTATAGATATTATAACAGCCAAAAGTGTTTTTTTTTGGAGCGTCAAGCAACAACAAAATAAAGCAACACAGATTTCATTTTGCATAGTGTTGAGTCGTTGAACTCTGGTCAGGTTTTTAGTCCTCATGTGAAGAGGACCCAAGAGCCCGGCCACCCCCAGCATGTGACATTATAAATAACGCTGGCACAATAAACACCACCTTGATAATTGGGCCATCAGTCACAGAGGCCTTGGTGGACCATTAGGAGCACTCTGTTCTTTACTGAACCCACAGGCAACCATGATGACAGGACGAGCCAAGCCCCATCGTGCTGTATGCTGATGGTTCGCCACTCTAAATCCGGGGGACCCAGTCTGGACTCTGGAGTAGACTTGGCTTTTTATTCTGCAAAAGGATTTGATTGCGCTCACCTGGTGTCCCAGACAACAAATTAGTCCCCAATTTGATAGCTAGAACTATACTTTTTTTGGCTTGGAGTTGTGAACTGCTGCTTCAGACACCAGAAGTGGCCTGGCCGTGGATCAGTATCAAGGTGTTTCCCCCAGAACGCATATGCTTTTATCTGAAAAACATGACCTGTACCCCACCCCCTAGCATAGCTTTTCCAGAAGGGTTAAAGGAATGGCATTTGTGGGATTTATTGTACTGGCTTTAAAGTGTCAAATTACCTTTTTATTATACATCTCTGCATCAGTCATACACTCTCAAATGATTGCCCCCAGTCCATATTATTGCCATGACAGCATTGATTGGGCATGGCACTGATGTTTTGGCCAAATACTAGTATCAAAGTGCATACAAATAAAATCTGCTGTATTTGCCACTGGCAATAATGCACACAACATGGATAATGTTTTGTGATGGGAAGTGTAGTACTATATCATGAAGAGTTGCTTCCGCTTGTGTGAATTAATTATCCTTTTAGTTTCAACGCCTGGTAATATATGGCTGCCCACCTGTAATTTATTTACCAGGTTTCACAGTTACCCTGTGCAGTCTTAAAATGATCGTCCTTGTTCTGCTTCTAATGTAGAACATTGTCAAGCTTGGTTTAATTTGTCTCTCTGGGCTAGTAGCCCTGTAACCTGTAGGGGGGGGGGGGGGGGGGGGACTGTAGCCCCCCCACAAAAAAACAAGCAGTGTTTTTCTCCCCTCTCCTGAAGGCATCACATGTTTGTATGGGTGCTGCTGCTGGCTGGTAACTTGTCATTCATGTTTGACCGGCTAATATCTCTGTTGTATGTGCATAGCAAAATCCATCTGATGACTACGTCATTGGTTCCCAAAGTGGGGTCCGGGGACTCCCAGGGGTCCTTGATGGAGTTCCAGGGGGTCCCCAGCTAAGTGATAGTTTGGAACCAAATGGACCCTTATGGGTCTGTAACTCTGATAGGCGATTCACACTGAGACTGAATCCGTTTCTTTGGAACCGTTTCCGAACACGGTTGCCTGGTCCCCGGTGGCCATGATTCACATTGCCCGAGATTCAACAGCGCACCCGGGTACACTTGCATAACACACTTTAATCCTCCAGATGGCGGTATGCTTGGTGGCTGGCGCGCACGGACACTGACCATCAACTCTGCGACATTGTCTCAAATAAATCCAGACATACTGCATTGCTTTGGCTCTTTGCCGTTATACTACATCACTGTCAGCCTGCCTGCTATTCACTGTGTCAGTCAGTTCTGTGCTCCAATGTCGTGTTTGATATTAGTTTGCTATGGATTCTAGTTCTACTTTAGCATTATTATTATTTTGTTTTACTTTGGAAACTATGCCAAGCAAAGCCCAAGAGCCACGTGTAGTCCGCAGAATAAGATAAGCGTGTACTGCGGTGCTGCGCGTATACGCAGATTCAACAGGAGACGGGCGGCGTTGAGAAATGCGCTGGTGTTACGCGTCGTGCAGCGTCTGTGTGGTTTTTTTTGTTGACGCTTGGCTCGTCGACTAGAGATTATGTCACGTTCTTAAAAAAAACAGTCCACTTCCTTCTTTAGGTACGCATGCATTCACATTGGAACGATCCGTATCTGAATACACTTCAATGGTCCAGAGACCCTCCCTTGGACTGTTGGGCGATCCGCTCCCGGGAACGGTACGCATCATTCACACTACCACAACATCTGCCAAGTGGTCCAGAGTGCGCACCCGGGACCATAGTGTGAATCGCCCCCGAGAGTGTTTAAATGGAACCAAATGGTGCCATTTTGTACACTCTCAGAGTTAAATTAACATTGATTTTACAATATAAATTGGGGATGCCAGAGCGTGAATCTCGTTTGCGTCCGAGCATAGGCATGGCTGAGACATGGTATTGGTAACGCCCCGCCTGCCTGTGATTGGCCCACCGACACTGCCCGTCTTGACCGTCCTCCGAGACGCGAGGTTACTCCGTGGTGAGATTGAGAAATAAATAATACAAGAGAATGACAGCTTGTCACGCGCGACAGAATATAGCCTTGTAACTAACTTCTAAGGTTTATTCTTGTAGAAGAGGCAAACTAATATTGTTTATGCCATTTGCTTTGATTGAATAATTGATTGAACACGTACGTTGTACTATGATTTGATTTGGGTGTGTTCTAAATAATGTGTTAGTGTTGATTATCGTGTATTAATCTAACTAGTCCTTACCCGTTCTGAATATATGAACAGCAAATATATATATATATATATATATATATATATATATATATATATATATATATATATAGAATATTAGTGGTCCATGACATGAAAATGATGTTTGACAGTCAGCAATATTGTTGCTTATTCTAGATGTATTTTCGGATTTTCTGACTTTATCTGGCCTGTTAACATTTTCATAGACCTGGTTGCTTGTTTCCCTCTCAGTCAATGTGGCAACCCTGGTCATGTTGATGATGTAGCTTAGCACACAACAGCTAGGACGATGTAGCAGCCTGCTGGCGCCATGTATAAAAGTATTGTGCGCAATTTATGTCCCCGACTGTATGGATATGGACTTATGGCTCCATCGCTGGCTCTTTCTTTAGTAGAAGTAGAAATTTAATGTGTTGCTGAGTCGCGCGCGCACACACACACACAGGGGGTTGTAGTGATGTAAAAACAATATTTGTACAGTGAAATACATCGGTAAAATCGGTAAAATGTAGCCTAGCTGGATTGTGGGATCGTGCAGATTTTTTTTGCCATGGAGTGATGTGTGCTAATAGTGTGGCTCGGTCGGAGATAGACCACAACGGCTGTGCTGTCTATTAGGAGACACACACACACACGCGGCGCCAACATTTTGTTGTGTTGCAGCGGTAGCTAGAGGAAGCATGCCAGTGGGGTAACGGTGATAACGGTGGCCTGTGATGCAGGTGTCGCTAAGGGATGCAGGTGCGAGGTTAATTCACTAATAAATTCATTATTAATCATTAATGTGTCAAATCGGGAAAAGGGCTCCGTTAAGACCTCCATATAATTATGGTCCATGCATGTGTGAAAAGTGGGAGTGATTCGTGCAGTTAATGATGAGATAACGCGCTGTCAGTGACATTCAGACAGACAGACATTCAGACATTGTTAGAATTATTATTTAGATTATAGTAAACTAATACTATTACACTAAAAAGGATAAAGGGGGTAGGTACCCTCACAAAAACATGCAGTAATCCTGGTCTCTATACTGCCTCCCCCTGGCCAGCCGGGGCGCCTGATGGAGGGGAAAGGAACTGGTTGGAATAACGTGTACCTTCCACGCACTACGTCCAACCAGGGAAACTCCCCCTGTTGTAAAGGAGCAACTTGGACACTCAGGCATGAAGGAAGCATGAGTTCAAGTCCGTTGCTCTCCCCATGTCCCTCATATATGGGGACTAGGTTGGTGGAGGGTGTGTAGAGCCCAGGATCACATTAGATAATTGACACAGGGGTGAAAGATGGGTTACAAAATCGTGGGATAAAAATTATATATATATATATATAGGATAAAATGAGACTTTTTTTATAGTATAATGTTTCAAGTTAAAAAATCCAAATGTTTTACTTATAACAGAGTATTTCTATATTGCAGTATTGATACTTTTACTTAAGTAAAACATTTGAGTACTTTTTCCACCTCTGCCATTTTTGTCATTTGAGGTATAGCTTGAAGGCAATAACTATAACGATGTCATTCACCACTTGTCTTTATTATAGTTGTGGTGTGGACTCTGCCATCCACTTGAGTTAAACCCATAGTAATATTGTTGCGGGTGGAAACCTCATGTCCCAAACTGTTACAATTCAGATTTTTTTATTTTTATATATAGCCAAAATGCTAGATCCACAAGCTCAAAGCGTGTTGCGTACATCTGCTATTTTTGCTACTTTGTGTGACACTGTAGGTTTAGTATGCTGAAGTAGGGCATTCATTTACGGAAAACAAAGCATACGTTAAAATATGGAGCTAAGAGGTTTCTGCCTGACCACAGAGATAGTCATTTATAGTCAATCGTGCTTGGTGTGAACGACCCTTTTGCTAAACCAACAATATATATTTTTACCTTGAGCATGTATTGGCGTACCAGGGTGTGCAACTGTGCATGGCCTCTTTCTCTCCTTTATGATACATACGCCCTCCCTTTACTTTCTTTATCCCCCCCTTCTCTCTCTCAGCCCTCCCCTCCATTATAAATGTCATAGTTTCCAGGGTGGGAAGGCGGCTACAAAGGGGAGGGGGAGGGGGTTTGGTCCCTGAGAGTGTAAAAGTACCACAGCAACTTACGCAGCCAATGGAGTTCTGAGGGATTGCTTCCGTCCATGCCTTTTTCTTTTTCTCTCTCTCTCTCTCTTTTCTTTCGTAGTCGTCTCTCCCCTCCCCGCTTTGACCCTTCTCAAGGGGCCTCTCCGGTCTTAGCAGCTAGAGCTATTTTGCTCCCTCTCTCTCTCTCTGTGTATGTGTGTGTGTGTGTGTGTGGTGGGGGGGGGGGGGGGGGATTTGGCAGCTCCTTTGATCAGTAAAGCATAAACAAGAGGGGGCTTCAAAATGGGTCTCTTTGTGTGGGGGGTAGGAGTGCTGAGTCAGGCTCTCTCTGGGCTGGGATACAGAGCAGGCAGGCAGGCAGACAGACATACAGGCTGGGATTACCGTAGAGGCCAAGAGAAACCCTGAATCTCACACTTCACTCCAGCTGCACCTAAAATCAGGACTGTAATGGAACTTTTCTTTTAATATCAAATAAAGGCAGTATTGCATGATTTGGCGGAGATGTGTTTTGGTTTATTAACGAGGGGTTCTTGCATTGTTTGCGTTCTATTTACCACATGCATTGACATAATCCAGTCATGTGTGAGAGTCATAATGATTAATTAATTAGTATTGTCCCTTGTTATAGAAAGAAAAGAAGATCGTTGACAAAGCGCTTTAATCATATAAAAGGGAAGATGCTGGTCTCTAAACAAAACATAATATAAATGAACCGTTTCATGTAAGGCTTACAGTGCAGAGTTGCATAATCATACAGCTTAAGTACGGCGGCCATTTGCATGAAAGTTCTGTGTGTGTGTGTGTATGTGTGTGTGTGTGTGTGTGTGGTTGGTGGGCTTAAAAAGGAGGGGAAAAAAAGAAAACAAGTGAATGGTGAGGTTTTAGGTCGTAGCTCAGTCTGCGCCTTTGTCCAGCAGGTGAAAGCTTTGTAAACGTGGCGCCAGATTGTTAAAGCCCCCCGACACTCTGCAGTGTCCGAGCAGCTTCCAGGAAAGTAGGGGGGACCCCCTGTGTGGAGGCCTCGCACTGACCCCTCCCACAATGGAGAGGGTCCCGATTCGGGAGAGGAGGTGCTTCCTGTATAAACCCTCCATCTTAATCAAGCAACAAGTGCCAACAGAACACTAATTATCAATGCCTTCGCAGAACGCCAGACAATGTGGCGGACCCCCCTGCAGTAACACCCCCTCCCCTCCTGTGAAGACCAGCCTTAATAGATGGAGAAACGATGTTGGGGTGTTACAATATTTGCATGCAATATTTTGCAACTAAATGTGGTTATATTTGTATTGTTTTTTTCCGAATGGACTAAATTGATTAGTTTGATTAGCCACTGTATTAAACTTTGTTGTACAATGGTGGCATACCAAAAATGGTAAACTGTATCTTACTAATATTATTAAAATGTAAAAAAAAAAGAATGTGATATTGAAAGGCTGCTTGTCCAAAGCCAGGCAGTGGAATTATGTGTATTTCAATGGAAATGCAGTGTGGATTGGATTGTCTTCCTTTTCTTGTTCTGCAAGTCATCATTTAGTCATGGGTTAAATTTAATGTTTTCATTCAAGAGTTTATTGAAACTGCTCTGAGTCATCTGTTCCTGTAAGTTTCACTTTGTGATAAAACACCCCAATTTAACTACAGTAGCTAATGTCATTGCCTGCAGTTCCTGATGGGCCCTTTGAATCACAGAATCTCAATTATTGGACAGTCTATTTGCAGATTCCTTTATTTTTATTTTATTATTTTATTTTATTTATGATTTGCCATGATCTTTTTATGGTATGTCCTTGGTCTCTTTGTGGTGTTTCTGAATGCTTTCACATAATACCATAAAATGTTGTATGCTTAATTGCTTATCAGCGGACATAAACAGAGGCTTGAAATTTAATTTACCTGTGACAACAAAATATCGGTGCAAGATTGCGAATACTATTATTTTAAAGGAGAATTTCGGACTAGAAATCTTTCTTACCTTTATTAGTTCTTACGTCCCCACCAAAGAGGTCCAGGTGTTATTTTGTGCAAAAACTAATTATTGGCTATGTCCCCTACCATAAGCCCTCAATGGGGCTCTCTTCATAATGTAAATATTATTCCAAGTGGCACACTTTACTACTTATTTCGATGGTAATAAGCAAATTAGCAATAAAACCCAACACCCCATTGAGGGCTTATGGTAGGGGAAATAGCCAACAATGAGCTTTTGCACAAAATAACAACTGGACCTCTTTGGCGTGGACGTAAGAACCCGCTCATAGGCAGCATTTACCGTTTTCTTTTCCATTTGTTTTTCTTTGTTTTAAAAAATGTATGAAATTGTTTTTTTCATCTTTTCTTTTCTATTTTTTAATGGTCCAGCGCCACTGTTTGAGGAAAACAGTGATTTAACTGTCCTTGTCTCCTTGCAGTCACCTGGATCAGTCCACCACCTGGCAGGACCCACGCAAAGCTCTACTTCAGATGAACCAGGCTGCCCCTGCCAGTCCAGTGCCAGTCCAGCAACAGAACATCATGAACCCAGCCAGCGGTACGCACACTGCACTACTATTTGAGAAGCACTGCATGTCAAGGACCCCCAAATTGATATGTATTTGGCTGTGGACCCCCATCTCTCTCACACTCTCTCACACACACACACACACACACACACACACACACACACGGCATGCGTGCCGCGCATCCTCTCTTACTGTCAATTATCGCAGACATCAAACTAATTTAGCCAATGCCTTAGCTCTTGTCTTGGACTCAATATCGCACACACACACACACACACACACACACACACACACACTCGCAGTCTGAGTTGATATATTTCTAGTGGAATATTTATGGCTGAAATTTAAATTTAAAGATACTTTAAGAGAAAGTGTTTCATTGAGTAAGGACAAATTGAGCTACTTGCAAATGGTTAACTTGGTAAACGTTCAATAAAATGTGTTTATGGAACAATGATTACAGTTTAGAGTTCTAGCCCGACAATATTACAATGTATTTAATTATAAACGATAATATTAAGAAATGGATACTCTTTTACAACCAATTTAGACCTGAGAAATTAAAAAACAATTATGTTGCTATATACTTTACATAGCAACAACTACCCCAAAATGGATTCACGTCTTAAAAGGTAAACGTGACAATGTGTTCTTTATCATGTCATAAGCATTATTTCCAGGATCTTCATCCATTAGTACCGGTAGTACACCAATAAATTACTCCTAGTTTTACCCCTTAACAGGGCTGTCAAGTCACAAATCCATGATGTTTGGGACTTAAAGGTATATTCAGTGATTTCACTTAATTCAAATATCACTTATTTTTTGGATAATCCTCCCTATAGAGCGCCGCAGTCCCCGCCCCCTTTCAGAAAAGCGAGTGGCCCAGGAAGTGGAAGCCCCATGCATTCTCCCATCTGCACTTTTAATATAATTTATTTAAAGACGGTTACGCCGCGGACAAAGCCAATTCGGATCGTGACGAATCATGACAATGAACACAATATTTTGGGACGATCAAATCATTAGAAAGAAGAAAAGAAAGTCAGGAGACAACACTATTTGTTTAATTTTTCGTCTTATAAATTATTTGATCGGCCCAAAATATTGTGTTCATTGTCATGATTCATCACGATCCGAATTGGCTTTGTCCGCGGCGTAACCGTCTTTAAATAAATTATATTAAAAGTGCCGATGGGAGAATGCATGGGGCTTCCACTTCCTGGGCCACTCGCTTTTCTGAAAGGGGGCGGGACTGCGGCGCTCTATACTATAAATTGTGCTGACCATATAAGGAGTTCCTCCCTGTCCCCAGTGAGCCCGGTTTGGGCTTTGGGTGGCAAAGCCAATCGGGATGAGAGGGGCCTTCCTCCAATCATGATCGAGTGGGGCGGGCCTTGGTGCACGTGCTGTTGTTCTGTTGTACTTCCCCCACTGCAGTGCGTGTGTATGTGCACATCTTGTTACCGGGGCGGACCGGGTTCTTTTCCAAATCACCCAAATCACTGAATGCTCCTTTAAGTCGAGTCAAAGTCTTAATATTGCAGTTCAGCAACTTCAACTCATCCCCATAATGGAATATCCACGGCAGCCTGCCAGTGCCCAGCCAGTTACCATTGTTACTCCAAACAAACCCCACAGAAAGGCACAACTGTGCACAAAGCTGTAGGGTAGACTTGGTCTGTGATAATGATGCTTTTAAAGTTGCAATGTTACGTGATTTATAAATTATAAATGTATAAATTAACCAATTTAATTGGTTAGTTCGATTAACTGTTGCACCCCCTAATTTCAATAAAGTTTTGTAGAGTAGATATGGATGCAGTCAGTCTAGTCGTTACATGTCGCAGCGTTGCAGTTTGCATCAGATCTGTCCAAGGGGCAGGAATTTTCCTTAGGAGGGGTGAGACAGAGGTAGAACGTGACTCGTCCTGTACGATGTGTTTGGGAACTCCTTGACTGACACCGTGGTATTAGTTTATATAGTAGGGGCCTACTGTATCTAATGCTGACGACCCAAATCATTCCAATATTCAAAGCTTCAAAAAAATCTAGTTTTTTATTTTCAATTATTTTTTTCAATTTTCCAAATACCTGATCTACAAGCTCACAACGCATTGCAGCATGACATGTTGGGAGCTTGTAGATCTGCTACCCATCAAAGCCTCGTGCTTGAGCTCCATGATTCATGAATCACATTATTTAATTCTGTGTGATTTTCACCCCATGCTTCATCAAGCCCCTGTCCAAACACCTGCTCCTCTTCCTACGCAGCGAATGGACGTCAACGTTACGTCTCCCACAACCTGAACTTTTCACCTGTTCTTCTCCTCTAGGTCCTCTCCCTGAGGGCTGGGAGCAGGCCATTACCTCAGACGGAGAGATCTACTACATCAATCACAAGAACAAGACTACGTCCTGGCTGGACCCCAGACTCGACCCACGCTTTGGTGAGCTCATACAACTTGTTATCAAAACCATTTTCACGTCAAGCACCCCCAGATCTGTCGTTGCTTTCAAACTTTTTTCTCTTTCCACAAACTAATGACTTCATCTTGCAACGGTGTCATGCGAAAATTGCCGATCTACTAGATCGCAACGTGCCGCGAGCTTGTAGATCGGTTGTTTTGACTATTTTTGAAAAAAAGTAAAAGTGCTCATGCATCTGTGCTTGTTTTTTTTAAAATGATGAAAGTATTATCAGAAGCTTGTGACAAAAAAAGAATCTACGTTGGAACAACGTATATGGTTTTGGACATGCAGGGTTTCCACCCGACAGCAAACACTAGTATCGACAGTGAGGAGGAAGGAGGCAAATATAGAGGGTATGCGCGTGACATCATCATCCAACCCGGAAGTTATGCAGGAAAGCCTACTGAGTGGGAAAATAATACTTTCTGGCTTTGATAGCCCATACATCCAAACAGAAAAGATTGGCCATTTGAAAATAGCCGATCTACAAGCTCACTGTGAAACGGGCCATTTTGGATAATGTGTACTTTATACTTTTGGTACTTTAAGTACATTTACACTTAATACTTTTATACCTCTTCTCAAGTAAATGTTGTGTTCTGGACTTTTACTTGTAACGGAGTATTTCTACATTGCAGTATTGATACTTTTACTTAAGTACAAAATGTGAGTACTTTTTCAACCACTGGCATTCAGTGTGATTCATAGTTCATCTCACCCCAGTCGTACATTGTTTTGTAGTGACGAGTCAGGCTGAGGCGCCACGTCTTATAATCAACGTTTAACATATCTCCAGAACCCTGCTGCTACTAGGTGCCTGGGAAACACACACACACACACACACACACACACACACACACACACACACACACACACACACACACACAAAGCACCTAACCTTTTGTTTGCCATTTTGGTGTTTCAGCAACAGCTGAGTCGCTCATTAATGCTCCTCCAGCCACCTCCCCGGGCTAAGCTAGTATTTCACAGTTTAGTCTGTACGTGGGCACGGGCAGGGGACGGATGGACACTTGACAGGGTGAGGTACGAGTGAAACTGTACAATAGAGTTGGCATTGTGTTGTCACTCACCTTACTATTTCTCTATCTCAATCCATCTAAATGGTTTCTAATCTAAACCTAAATATTAATCTTTTTATTTGGGTTGAAGGAGAGGTGTTGGACAGTAATGAATTTCCTTGGAGTGTTTCTTTTTTCTTTTTTTTTAGTAGTCCTTTTTTAAAGTTCTCTCCAGCCATGGGAATGAGCTAATCCTTGTGCGGTGCCAGGGAGGCTCACACAGGGAGATGAAGGCTCCTTGCTTATGTCACTCTGACTCATTTACGCTTGAGGTGCCATCCCCTTCATTAGAGCCACCATTCCCCAGGGAAGCTAGCTCGCCCTCGTTTGACAAAGGCAACATGTGTGAACACGCACCGCAGCCTGTTATCTTGTTTAATTTTAGCAGTATTGTTACCTAGTTTAGAGCAGTTTTTTTCCCCTTCTTCTTCTACTTCTCCCCCCTTGCAAGTAAATGCGTGTCCCACTCCCGAGACCGGGCAGGCGGGGAAGTGCAAAAACATGGAGTGGGTTAGAGAGGACTGGGGCAGCTGGGAAGAGGAGGCAGCTCAGATGGGATAAGCTCTTTGAAAATGTATAAGTCTTGAACACACAAGCCTGGTGGGCCCCTGAAAGAGAGCGGGAGAGAGCTGCGTTAACTCATTAGGTGCCATATTGTCCAAGTTGATTACATTGTACATGGTTTTAAATCATCGCTGCACGTCATTACGTTATATAGGTTAAGAAATGCAAACCTCACTCAACTCAAGTGCAACAGTCTCAAAGGTGGGAGGACCAGCAGGAATATTATGCTTGCTATTTCATGAGTGGCTATTCACTTTTTTTTTTTTTAAGTCAGTCTGTCTTCAGAAGTGATATTTACATGGAATGATTTCCTGTGCTGTGCATGGGAATTGGGCTGTGCCGGTTTAGAAAGCCTCCACACACTACTGCCTGCTATGCGGGTCTCCGATCGTAAGCCAGCTGCTTTGATAATGGAGGCTAATTTGGGCTTTGAGAAGAGAAGCGGCGCAGCGCCTTTAACTGAGGGGTTGTTGCCGACTGGCTTTCCCCCGTGTGAGGCCCAGCGCAGGCAGGCAGGCAGGCCCGGCCCCATTCTGCTGCTACAGCCCCAGACAGACTTGAATCACTGCCAGGCCTCTTTATACTGTGGTCCAACTCTTAATCTGTTCCAGACCTTTTCAGTCAAAGAACTCCAATGTGAGGGGGGGAGGAGGGGATGGAGCAGTGGTGGGGGCAAGGAGAGGCAAGGCAAAAGCAGGGGGGGGGGGGGGCATAGAGCAGTGGTTCTCAAACATTTTCATGTCAACTCAAAGAGTCCTCCCCCCATTGATATGTTTTCGGCTGTGGACCCCTATTTGTTTGTGCCAGGGGCCCCCATAGGAGAAGAAGAATGTATTTTGTATTAAAAAATGTTCCACATTTATTCAAGATTTTTCCACGTGTTTTGAAAATGGCAGATAGCTGAAGTATGAAATAGGTTTAAAGATGTTCCACTTTTCTACATTTTGCTGGGGACTCCCTGGAACCCCCCTCATGGACACACGGGACCCCAGGACCCCACTTTGAGATCCACTGGCATAGAGGGATAAGCATGACCTAACCAGCCCCCTTAAGATCCAAGGAGGTGGTGAGCAGCGAGCACTGTGGCGAAGTTCAAGATGGGGCCGACCTATGTGGGCATGTTCTACTGCAGCCCTTGTTGTTGTTTTCCAGACATGCGTCGAAGGAACCGCTGGGCACAAACGCAATCGGCAGATATATATATATATATATATTCATGCACATTGGAATTGGTTTTCACCGGGAAACCTTGACTTGTTTGTTTTTAAGCTCTGTTTTTCCCCTTATTCTTTCGTCGTAGCCCTTCGCCAGGAGAGTTGGCACATTGTCGGCAAGTGCTTGATGATGTCACTCATGTGAAGTGCTCATCTTTTCCAGCCAGCCGCATGGTAGTTCTTTATGGTCACAACGTGCCGAGCACTTTTCCACTGCGCTGCGGGGATGGCAAAGTCGTTATGAAACTCATTTATACATTTAGACTTTAATCTCACTGATACAACTGCTGCAATTGCTTTGGACAAAAAGTCCAATGATTCCGAATTTTGTTCAAATGAAAAAAGTCAAGTGAAACGTTATATTGAATCCCACATTTCATAATGCAGCAAACTCAATGCCCATAGGATATATCTATCCGGAAATGCAACATATGTTTACAAACATTCTGATGGTCTGTTGCTTGCCTCTTTGCCAGATTATTTTTGTTTTGTTTTCCCCTTTCTTCTCATCTCCTTGCCAAGTGAAACCAGCTCCGCTTAGGTCGTCGCTAGTCGCTAGACAGTTCTACCCAAACCTTGCCAGGGCACAAGACGATAAGTGTTTGTATCACATACAGACTATTTATCCACTTTCCTTATCCTCAGTAGGCCCACTTGTTGCATTTCGTGAAGATGACAGAACTTTGTCCCTCATCTCCTGGGCGGACCATCTAAGTAATAAGTATGGTATTTAAGTACAACTTTGAGGTATTTTTTTGAGTGGCTGCTCTAATAACTTTGGGGCAGACCTGTTTAGAGTTTGAATGGACAGGTGGGCCTGTTGAGAACTCTAGTTTTTGCCGGCTCCCGGCGCGGAATGCACCAATAACTTTGGGGCAGGGACGTCTAGAGTTTGAATGGACAGGTATCAGTCAAAAGGGAGACATCGAAGAGGAAGGGTGGATAGGGAAGGATCAACATATGGAATGTCAGAACATGTTCTGACATATATCCATATATGGAGATCTAAGGGTTTGAGTACAAAGTACAGTACAGTAATAACAGACCTACAAGCTCACAACGTGTTGGGCTTACAGTACAGTACAGTACAGCACCACTCAGTTCAGATGGGTCTTGTACATACTGCACTATATCAATTTTTACTCATCTACAATTATTTGACAGCTTTAGATTTATTATAACAAAACCACATTAACCACTTATGCAGTTAGTGTAGTTAGTGTACCTGATGTACAATCTCATAAAAATGTGTCCGCGACCCAGAAATAGGTCCCGACCCACTGTTTGGGAAAAAGTGCTGTAAAGTGTCCATCTCAACTGACAGACTGCCAACTGCCAATGCCCCCATGTGCTCTAATGGTGCCCTGATGGTGAGATCAGGGCCGACAAGGGCCCTGTATCTGACGGAGATAAGAGATGTAACGCACTGCTTCAGTTGTGTGTGTGTGTGTGTGTGTGTGTGTGTGTGTGTGTGTGGGGGGGGGGGGGGGGGGGGCGGTATACTTTTGAGGATCAAATGTCCCCACAAGTATGGTAGAATGTGTGATTCAGGTTAGGATTAGAGGTTAGGTTTAGTTAGGGTAGGAGTTATGCTGAGTTTGTACTACCAAAAATAGTCCTCACAATTCAATTCAATTAAGCTTTATTGGCATAAGAAAGCGTGTGTGTGTGTGTGTGTGTGTGTGTGTGTGTGTGTGTGTGTGTGTGTGTGTGTGTGTGTGTGTGTGTGTGTGTGTGTGTGTGTGTGTGTGTGCGTGCGCGCAATCGGGGGGGAGCCCACTGCAGTCCAGCCCAGGCAGGGCGGGGCCTCCAGAGCTTCCCAGGGAGAGCCCAGGGCCCATTCAGAAACACAGATAGTGTAAACAGACAGTGATTGAATGGAGATGAGAGAGAGGGGGGGGGGAGTAGTGGTGGTTTTGGGGGCTATAGTGGAGGGGGCAGGAAGGGGGACACTGTAGACAGAAAAGCAGCACCACATGAAAATTGTGGCTCCGGCCCGTCGATGGCTTTGTTTTCGCCTCGCGGTGCCTCAGGCTGCATAAATAAACAGTGCTCCTCATTGGTTCAAACGACTGCAAACACCCTTGTGGGTTTGATCGCCTTTTAGTTTCTTCTCTTGCACTGCTTACGGTGATAAAAACAAACGGCTTGGCCTACTTTGCATTGATTGCCACAATTACGTGTTGTTTTTCACTGATCTTTATTAGAGCCAACACCCCCACCCCTCAAATCACCCCAGACTCCATCTCTACACACACACACACACACACACACACACACGCCCCGCTGGGATACGGAATAACAATAGATCTTTCAGGGAGTGATCAGGTATTCTGATTTTGATTTTGTTTTGAGGTACTTGACTTCAATAGCCCTTAATGGGCTCACCTTGGCTGAGCCTGAGCGAGTGCTTTGGAAAGTAAAGACAATAGCAAACAGTGTTTACATGGCAAATCCCTGTTGTAGTTGTTCGTCACCCACAGGGCGTAGCGAGTTGAATTGATTCATTGCACTCAGCAGGGCTAAACAAAAGCACACACGATGCAGAGCCGAGCCTGGTTTTATACTTGCTCTATGCTGGGTGTCTCGCGCCGAAAATAGAAGATCTACAAGCTCAAGAGATGTCGTGCTGCAACGCCACTCTGAGCTAGGCCTGCAATGTTTGCCGCGAGACACGATGCACAACCAAGTTGATTAACGATGCATGCAAACAGAAAACGTCAGGGCCGGTCAGTCAAATCTGCTGCTGGGATAATCTGTTACTTGTTTTCAGAGAAACAAAAACCGCTCAATGAGGATCACTCATGACTGATGCAATGTACAAAAAAAACCTCCACACAAAGCCTTGTCTCAGGCAGCGAGTGGGAGGGAATCAGGTCTTACAGGAATTAATTGTTCTTTGAGACGTGGCGCAAACCCTCCATCGGGAGTTCCCTCGCCCCACGCAACCTGCTACACTGGCTCTGCTCTATTATGTGCTTCGTGTCAGACTGAATGCTGCAGATGGAGCAGTCATGTCGACTGCGTCAGACTAACACAAGGATATTCTATATTTGACTCCTGACTATACTGGATGATGGTCTTTGTGAAATTCCCTTCGGGGACTAATCAAGTTTTTGTCTTTTACGGTTATGATATGCTTGTTGTTAATTTTGCATTCAAGCTGCTGATAGCGTCTGATATTTTGATTTGTAACCTCTTTCTTTCACAATGCCACATAATTCAATAATAATAATAAATAAAAAACACTCATTAGAAACTGGTGTAACTGATATAACCACGCTATCCCAAACGCTACATCTTATGTATTATATATATTTGTAATCTTGCTCTTATCTCTTACTTGTACCCATCCTGTTTCACACTGACTGCTGTTGCTGG
Source organism: Protomyctophum bolini (assembly GCF_963924005.1). Taxonomy (NCBI): domain Eukaryota; kingdom Metazoa; phylum Chordata; class Actinopteri; order Myctophiformes; family Myctophidae; genus Protomyctophum; species Protomyctophum bolini. Next base: position 29,017,578 of record NC_137870.1, on the reverse strand, counting down.
TACGACACCTGAATTTCCCCATAGGCAGTGGTGGAAAGTAACTTAATTACATTTACTTTAATTAGGTACTTTTACATTAATTTAGAAAAATGCCACATTTTTCAACGCTTTATCCTTTTACTCCACCACATCGTTGACTTAGAGGATGATCAAGTGGGGCGTTAATTTACTAAAGTTAAAACATGGAGATAACCTATCTAACTTAAATGCACCCACTGTTTTATCTGGTCCTTATCTTCCCTCTTTAATCTTCCGCTACAGCCCTGAACCAGCAGAGGATCTCCCAGAGTGCCCCGGTGAAGCTGCATGGGGGGCCGCCCCCTGCCCACAGCTCGGTCCTGGGGGGCAACGGCCAGCTCCGGTTGCAGCAGATGGAGAAGGAACGGCTGCGGCTGAAGCAACAGGAGCTGCTCCGTCAGAGACCCCAGGTCAGGAACCACAAGACCTTTAGCAATACTATAGCCCCTGTCCCCCAGCCACTGCAAGCACCATTAATACTATAGCCCCTGTCCCCCAGCCACTGCAAGCACCATTAATACTATAGCCCCTGTCCCCCAGCCACTGCAAGCACCATTAATACTATAGCCCCTGTCCCCCAGCCACTGCAAGCACCATTAATACTATAGCCCCTGTCCTCCAGCCACCCCCAGCACCATTAATACTATAGCCCCTGTCCCCCAGCCACTGCAAGCACCATTAATACTATAGCCCCTGTCCCCCAGCCACTGCAAGCACCATTAATACTATAGCCCCTGTCCCCCAGCCACCCCCAGCACCATTAATACTATAGCCCCTGTCCCCCATCCACTGCCAGCACCATTAATACTATAGCCCCTGTCCCCCAGCCACCGCCAGCACCATTAATACATATAGGTATCGACTAAGCCAAATCATTATGGACATAATATGTCCATATTACGCAATCTGTGTGCAGGGACCTTTACTGAGAAATAAATGGGTCAGCTAGCATTTTAGCTGTTGTCTCACAAAAAACTGAAACTGGCTAGCTGACCCATCTCTCAGTAACTGTTTTACCTCATTTGTTTCCATTAGGAAGACATTTCTGAGTAACAGTAGGGCAGATTTAGAACTGCTTTCAAATATTTGACCAAAACCGCAGGATTTGCGATATCAAGCCCAGAACTAAAAAACAACAACTCCTGAACTATCCCTTCTAACCAGGATTTGTATGAGTGCTGGAAATCCTTGAAACTACTGGAGTTTCAGTGTGTAAAGAACCCAGTCCATTTAGGAATACCACAATAGGCCACAAGACCAGTTATTTACTATACAAAGCTATGTTGTAGCTATAGTCTTTACAGACATAATATGCTATTACAGATGATATCCAGGGTTTGTACTGTTGGGGAATACTTGAATATGATTTTATTCTATTCTTTTCAAGGTCAGCAAGGGGTGAATTATGAATTATTCAATTTTTGTTCTGTAAATGGTTAAATGGGCTGTCTTAGCGCTCAGTGCTTAAAACTGTTTAGTAGCCATAAGCCATAAAATCATCCATATTTTGAAAATTCCTCTAATCTGGTGTACAGGTGATGACATGCACATTACATGCATAATAGAATTACAAATTCTTTCTTTCTTTATAATGGGAGAATTGGCACTCTGAGCCTAAACTGGTGACCACCAGGTGGCGCTGAATTAATGGTGAGGGCGGGTAAGTGCAGAGGACAAATTTCACCCACACCAAAGGTGTCCATTATCATTGAAACTGACAAATCTTTAACTTGAACATCACATTTCTGTAAGACCGGAACATCTGTTTAGGCTGCTGTCGAACAAGGGATTTTATTTTGTTAACCACTGCTCAGGGTTTTGGGCCGCTCTTGAACAAGGGCTTTTATTTTGTTAGGGCTTGCACTGCAGTGAAACTTGCAGTGAGTCATTGTGTGGTCACTTGATTGCTTCCTGACAGCGATGTGTCACACACAGAGCAGAGCCGCCCACGCTGGGCGGTGGAGCCCAGTTAGGCCCCGTTTACTCAAGGCCGTGTCAGTTCAGCAGAAAACAGCACTTTCTGATTATGAATGAGGGTTTCCGCTGCCTTTGTTTACCATGTCATTCACTGCAAGCTGTTGAAAGGTTCCCTGTCTATAGGAAGTAGGGCTAGAACTATCAATTATTCTCTTAGTGATTATTCTATTGTTTTATTAAAAAATATATTGATTAGTCCGATTAACCACTTAACTTCCCTCTTAGTAAACTGGATCTGAGTTGGCTTTGTACTTTATCTAATATTCTTTTGTGCTAATGCTCCCCCAGAATCGGGTTCTGGTTTTCAAGTGGTCATTTTCCAGTAGCATATCTGAGCACTTCTAGATGTGTGCGTGTTGAAGGGAGCCTAGCAGTATAGAGCCCTGGGGGTCATATAGTGTTTAAGTGGTTCATATTGTCTTTATTGAGAGAGCCGGCTATTCAGGAGTTCTTTCTGACAACAGCATGTGTGGATTTGAATTGCATGTACAATACAGTCTAAAGACATGAATGTACAATACAGTCTAAAGACATGAATGATTAACTGGTCTGACGGACAAAGGCACTGATTAAAGATAAAATGAGTCAATAGATTACTTAATTAGCTTGGGGACAGGGTCCCTTAGAGGTCACCCATAACAGAACATGTCCTGGTCCTTTCCCCACTGCATTTACAGTAGTGAACCCTATAGCGTCTGATAGAATAGGATATTTTTACAGATAGGCTGACATGACTTGCCAAAATATGATAGAATGGCACATGTTGAGATTATTCATGAAAATATATAGTTTTCTGAACCCATCAGTGTCCATATTCTGGATGGTGATGGTAGATCTGTTGTTGTCGGTTTGTAGATTGGCTATTTTCGGCAAGGATGCTTAGTTTTGGGGGTGTGTGGGGGGTAAACTACATTAGTTTTGGGGGTGTGTGGGGGGTAAACTACATTCCATATCTTTAGTTTTGGGGGTGTGTGGGGGGTAAACTACATTCCATATCTTTAGTTTTGGGGGTGTGTGGGGGGTAAACTACATTCCATATCTTTAGTTTTGGGTGTGTGTGGGGGGTAAACTACATTCCATATCTTTAGTTTTGGGGGTGTGTGGGGGGTAAACTACATTCCATATCTTTGGAATCGATGGCACGTGTACAAGCTTTGCACTTCATTGCGATTCAACATTACATTTAATTCAAATGGCCTCCAGAGCCATTTTGAAACGGTGAGGTCGTATCACATTTGCAAAGTGAATCCTGAACAGTATCTCTGGGTTAAATCATTAGGAGGGTTGCAAAACCGCGTGGGCTGTCCTGCTTTGCAGTGGAAGCGAACCGTAATATTGCGTTATTACTCGACACACCCGAAGACTGCGCAGTGGCAGATGGGCAAAAATAGAGCTATAAAACCATAAAGGATGTTGTTTACAGTACACAGGGCTGGTTGTAAAGCCAATGTCTTAATCAAAACCTGACTGTTTATGTGCATGCGTGGGATGTGAGGATAAGGCCTTGTTGCTCAAGCAGGAAACACCTTCAGATGAACTGTTCATCACACAAGGAAAAGCCTGATTTTCTTTTTCTCCCTCCGCTAAACAGATAAATCGGGGAAATTATCATTGCGTCCACTTCCCTCTTTTACCACCAGTAAAGGGAGAAAAGCCAGCATGAAGTATTCAACATGTTGTTTCCTTTTGCTCTCGAAATTATAGTGTCTTTAACTTGGCCTACTCCTCAAGGACGTACACTTAGAGAAAGGACATAAAGAACTGAAGTCTGAAGTGTGACCTCAGTTTTATCCCCTCACTGCTGCTGCTGCTGCCTGTGTGCGGAAAACAAATCTCTCCAAACAGTAGTCGGTCTGTTGCGTAATTGGAAACTCGGTGTAGAGAGGGATAGAACGGGGACACGGTGACCCGGAGCGTATGTGATCCCTGAATGAAACATTCTATACCATAGACGAGGGCACGGGAAGAGAGAGTCACGGGACAGCAGGTTCGTTCAGCACACGTCAGTGATCAATATTTACAAGTAGTCTCTGAGGAGCTAACAGACGTCCATCGCCAGCAGACCACCCTGAATTGTATAAGGGCCCTATTTTCGCCAGTTCCCCTTGCTCCTTATCCCTAAACTTTTTTTTACATTTTCAAATAGCCAATTTACAAGCTCACAACGTGTTGAACAATTTTTTAATGTTTTTCAAAATGGTAAAAAAAAAATTGACCCTAACTGGTACGTTTGAATACATTTCTATTCTGTCAGTGTCAAGAGTTAAGGAGACCTTGCAATTTAGATGATTGAGAACCATTGCTCCGTCTATGCCAGTAGTTCTCAACCAGTGGTCCTTGAGGAGGTTCCAGGTGATCCCCACCTAAATCATGGAGAGTGGTAGAGTCAGTGGTAACCAAATGGACCCTTATAGATCATTAACTCTTGAGAGCGTAATATATGAAATTTGGTTTCATTATATGCTCTCAAAGTTCAATTATTGTTAAACATCTCTATGCCATGGATGGCGCCGCTCAGTGTGTGTGTTTTTGTTTGGTTCTGGGTTGTAGGAGCTCGCCCTACGGAACCAGCTTCCCACCAGCATGGAGCAGGATGGCGGTACCGTGAACCCAGTGTCCTCCCCCATGGGCCAGGACGCACGGACCATGACCGCCAACAGCTCGGACCCCATTCCTCAACAGGTTGGTTTTGGACGCACGCACGCACGCACACAACGCACATGCACACGCAGCCACATGAGTGTCTAATAAAAAATGACTCAAAGCAGAACATCGCTTTCTCAAGATGTTTGTGGGAAAGCCATATTAGAAAAATGATGGAAGATGGGTTTTTTTTTATTTGTTTTTTATCAAGATTTACCAGAGAAAATATCAGGCTGTAGATTGAATGGGTGGTGTGTTTTGGTCTTGTACATTAGTGTCTGAGGCGTTGATTGGTATGGATAGAGAACAAGCTAGTAATACCACAATGGAACGAGCAATACCACAATGGAAAAATTACTGTACAAAAAGTAATGGTATTACAATATACTTACGGTACAGATTCCTTTTCCCACAAAATATGGCCAATCTACAAACCCACTCATGCATTGTGATCTGTTATTTCCAAGTGTAACATGGGGCTTAAGTGGCTAATTTTGGAATAATAATCTAAATCTGCAGTAGTACAGTAATGTAGTGCATGTGCTTATGTTACTTTCCAGCTTGTGAGTGATTTCAGTACTGTGATGTTATTCATTATCCATATGTGAGGAAGGTTCAGCCCTATCTGACCTCTATTGATGTCCAGTGTAAATTAATAGTTTTAAAAAAGTTAACCATTAAGGCCATGATGTTGACCTTCCCCGGGTCATAACGGCTATGGAAAGTTTTCAGCCCAACCTGAGCTGGAGTGTGGACGTACATGAAAGTATATATTTTTATATTGGGATATATTCCGAGTACGTCTTCCACAAACTTGATAAAAGATGACATCAGTCTCCCTGGCTGGGTCTTGGCAGTGGTGGAAAAAGTACTCAAATGTTGTACTTTAAGTAAAAGTATCAATAATGCAATGTAGAAACACTCAATTCAAAAGTACCAAAGTAAAAGTACTCATTATGCAGAATGTCCCATTTCAAGTTTTCATGTATAGGAATCTTTTGAAAATAGCAGATCTACAAGAACTTGTCTTTGGTTAAAGTTAAGCTTGTTGGGAAGGCTGTATTCTGTCAGTGTACCTGTAAGTTTAGTTAAGCTTGTTGGGCAGGCTGCATTCTGTCAGTGTACCTGGAAGTTGCTATATTGAGCTTCCAGTGTGAGCTGCCTGTGTTACACAAGTTGTAGGGAAAAAAAAGTTTAGTCTCTGCATTTTGACCCTGTTCACATGGCAGTGACTCGAATTGACTCATTGGAGCCAGGCAGCTCACTACTCGATTTGTGTGCACAATGTCGACCTCTGGTGTACAGCTTCGGTAGTGCAGGGAACAGCCACTAGTGTAAAGCCTGTCATAAAATCACATTCATCATGTGATTTAGATATTAAATGTTCTTTAGATAATGTTGACAGTGTGTAGTCATGATGAAGACTCTACTAAGGAGTCGAAACATGTTGATTCAGATCACCCCTCTTCTTTCATATTTCATAATAATGGTAACCAAGCATAAAAAAGGGGGGGAAAAGTTCACAAATGACTGGGAGCTACATTAGCTATTTTCTACTATTGTGCAATGCTATTGTACAACATTAATTTTGTCAATTTGTATATAACACACATACACATACCTGTGGGTGCACACACACTTCTCGATTTCTTGATTAATTGAAAAGTAATCAATAGAACAATGACCAATAATATAATGGCCTGTCACAATTATTATACAATTGCCTAATTGCAATTATTTGAGGAAAAAAAATGCATTATC